>NC_061770.1:30689931-30794567 GCF_022458985.1 Mugil cephalus
TGGAGATCTCCTGCTTATTTAGTCCAGATTAATATAAAGTCAGTGATGTGGTGCTGATAAAAATATGTGTTCCAGGACCCAGAGACTGCACAGCCTCTACAGCAGCCTGGTAACATGGAGAGGAGATGCTGGAGGAAATCTACGTCATGCACAGATACTGCTGCTGATTGACATTTCTTCAAAAGAATTCACAGACTGTAAGAATTGTGTACGGTATGAAGAACACCTGCAGCAACAGACAGAGCTGGAAGAGGTCAACACTCAGAGAGAAAAAGGAAATCTGGAGCTGGTGGAGCTGGACATTAAAAGGAGAATATTGGAAACTAGAGAAAGATCCAGAAACTGGGAGGGGGGAGTATTCCAGGGCAAACTGTTACTGTATTTGTGATGGAGTGTTATTTCTTGTGACGTTTGCTCTCTGTACTCCAGCTTAAAGCTGAAAACATGCTGCTTGTAAATTAAAATTTGATCTAGATAAAATGTGTCCTTTTTTCTTTCACCTTGAATGTGGGAAACACAACTGATTGGAAGAGGTGGGAGTTTGAACCAATACTAGACAAAATGCACATACACAGAAAAAAATATCACACAAGATCATTTGTTGACAAAAATTATAAATTCAGCATCTAAGTTTAATAAAGAATATCATCAACATGTTTCTCTCTGACTGATTGACCAGTCATGTTGTCTGGGAAGTAGAACACCAGAAAATTAATCTAATAATGATGCATGTTTAAGTAGTGATAAATAATCTCTTCCCTATGTTTTTTTTTTTTTTACAACTGTATTGTTCTGTCTGATTTTTGTATCTTTTAGAAGCTTTCAGTGTTGTTGTTATATTAATAAAGATGTGAGCATTTGTCTTTATATATAATCTGTGTAAATAAATACGACTAAAACTAAAAGTCAACCAGCAAATGAAACGACTGTATTTATAATATTTGGATGCAGGATGATTTAAATCATCCTGCATCCAAATATTATTAATTAGATTAGATTCTAACATGTAGAAAGATCATGAAAATACTGTAAAACACAATAATATAATAATCTGTTACAGTGTTGACAACAGATCCAATACAGGATTGATCTTCTCCTGGTTCTTAGTCTGGTCTGGAGCAGGTTAGCTGCAGAGGATAAATCACCATAGTTACTAGTCCAGGATAAAGTTATCCTGCTTTTGTGAGTTGAGCATAAGTTCATCCAGGATCACCAACATATCCATATTGTGTCAGAATTGGTGCTCCATATAACTCTCATCCAGAGACTGAACAAAGCAGGAAGTCATCTACTCCACTGTGAACATGGTGAGACCTCTGCTCTCTCTGAACCACTTTGTTTTAACATCAACAGTTTGATATTTCAAGTTTCTGTTCTTGAGGCTGGAGATGTGTTCTCAGATTCATGAATAAACTCCAGGACATTCATCTTCTTGGACATTTGATAAGGTTTTCTTTATACTGTAGAGAAACGTGATAAATCCTGAACATTTTCTACCATTTAACTGTACGTTCTGTCCTCCAGGTCCCAAAGAGCAGTTCCACCTGACTAGAGGAGGAAGGAGTCTGTTTAAAGCTGTGCTGAGAATTAGCCAGAGACTCCAACACGTTATAAGGCAGCATTTGTCACATCTTAATTAAACTGATAAATAATATAAACAGAATGAAGTGATGTCAAACTTAGTGTCAGTTTTTCCTCAATTATGACTTCAAACAGCTCAGTAGTGACATTACTCTCAGTACAAACAGAAACAACAAACTTAGAAACAAAAAACCCTGAAAAAAAACAGTTTCAACTCAAGAAGCAAAACCTCTCAATGGTTCACATCATCCATCGAAGAAAACTCATTTTATCTTCTTCTTCAGATGAAGTCACATTTTAAATTCATATCAGCTTCCATTTTAAGTGTTTTTATGTTTCTACTAAATTTCCCATCTTGACAATGAGTTGTGTCATGAAGTTTGTTTAAGCTTCAGATTCTGCTCATTTCTTTCTACAAATGTAACATTTATTTTAATGAGTTAATCTTTCCTCAATGTGTTCCATTGATTCAAAATTGATTTGAAAATGCTGAGATGGAGAAGCAGAAATAAAGTGCTACTACCAAGTGGATCAATCAGAGCTCTTGTTACATTTAACGAGACTTGCATGTCATGCTATGGTGTTGGGGTCTGTTCTGTCGCCATAGCTACGGTGATTAAGCCAAAATCACTCACACATTTCTACACAGTTTGATACAATGCACATGTTGATAAATGCAAAAGTGTATTCTTTATTTAAAAAAAAAAAAAGAATACGTATGTTTCTCAACATTTACATCCAAATGTTAACTGTTATGTTCATTTGTTAATTGGAGGAAACAAGGAGACTTGTTACATAGAATCTAAAACACTGACGTCATCCTGTAAAAGTCTTTAAACAAACCAACGTTCACATCAAACTTGACTAATCCAATAAAATGGAGCCAAGTGTTTCCAGAGACTTTCTCTGCAGTGTGTGGTTTCTGCAGGAAGATCTGAGTCGTGCTGTTTCTCATCTATAATGTTGCTGTTTGCTGGATTACTGAACTTTATTGAAGGAGTTCAACTGGGAACTATTTCACTGCAGAGAGGCCTTGACTCTGTCTCCAGACTTCCAGGACTTCAGGTCCTCCCACACCAGGTCACCAGGTAGAACCAGGTAGTCTGGATGGCAGAACTGTAAATGTAGTAAATCAAAGGTCACAGAGTCACAGTCAGAAAATAATAATTAGAAAAACTGAAGGAAAAGTAAGAAAATGGAAAATATAACAACATCAATGAAACATCTACAAAGACTCACAGTAACATTGTCTCCAGCCTTGAGTTTCATTGATGGTTTAAATGTGTATGTGATGGGTTCACTATTGTTGATCTGGACTTTTAACTGACGTCCTCCCAGTGGTTTGTCCTGCAGGACGGAAATGAAACACAAGAAGAAGAATGAGACACAGAGACAGGAACAAATGAATGTTGGTGTCTATTAAACCTGTTGAATCAATATTTTGTATGAAAAGAAATGACTCTTAAATCAACATCACCTGATCAGACATGTTCGTGAGACAGATATATCTGCTGTAGGGATCAATGAACACATTGATGTCTCTTAACGTCTCCTGACTGTCTGAGCTGCTGCTGTTCTGTGTTTGTTCAGGTTTGGGAGGAGACGACATCCACAGATTAGTCCTTTCACATCAGTCAGCTTCATGTTCTGTCTCTCAATCATTCAGAGAACTTTTCATCATTAAACATAAATGTGATGAGGAGGTAGGACCTAGAACATGAGGAGCTTTAGAAACCACACCATGAGGAGAGAAAAGACTTAAGAGAACATGAGATGAAATGCATATCAAATATTCCAATTATATACATTAACTAGAAAATTCCCTCTGGGAATTTTTGAAGGGGCTACGGGAGCTAATGCCGGGGGTACCATCTCTGTCAACATGGGAGTTAGAACACTTTTCCAACATTTAGCACAATTAGCTTACAGTTAGCGCACTTAACCCACATTTAGCACAGTTAGCATATGGTTAGCACAGTTAGCTTACAGTTAGCACAGTTAGCCTCCATTTAGCACAGTTAACCCACATGTCGCACACTTGACCCACATGTCGCACAGTTAGCGCACTTAACCCACATTTAGCACAGTTAGCTTACAGTTAGCACAGTTAGCCTCCATTTAGCACAATTAACCCACATGTCGCACAGTTAGCGCACTTAACCCACATTTAGCACAGTGAGCTTACAGTTAGCACAGTTAGCCTCCATTTAGCACAGGTAACCCACATGTCGCACACTTGACCCACATGTCGCACAGTTAGCACACTTAACCCACATTTAGCACAGTTAGCATACGGTTAGCACAGTTAGCTTACAGTTAGCACAGTTAGCCTCCATTTAGCACAGTTAACCCACATGTCGCACACTTGACGCATATTCCGCACAGTTAGCACACTTAACCCACATTTAGCACAGTTAGCATACAGGTAGCACACTTAACCCACATTTAGAGCAGTTAGCATACGGTTAGCACAGTTAGCTTACAGTTAGCACAGTTAGCCTCCATTTAGCACAGTTAACCCACATGTCGCACACTTGACCCACATGTCGCACAGTTAGCACACTTAACCCACATTTAGCACATTTAGCTTACAGTTAGCACAGTTAGCCTCCATTTAGCACAGTTAACCCACATGTCGCACACTTGACGCATATGTCGCACAGTTAGCACACTTAACCCACATTTAGCACAGTTAGCATACAGGTAGCACACTTAACCCACATTTAGAGCAGTTAGCATACGGTTAGCACAGTTAGCTTACAGTTAGCACAGTTAGCCTCCATTTAGCACAGTTAACCCACATGTCGCACACTTGACCCACATGTCGCACAGTTAGCACACTTAACCCACATTTAGCACATTTAGCTTACAGTTAGCACAGTTAGCCTCCATTTAGCACAATTAACCCACATGTCGCACACTTGACCCACATGTCGCACAGTTAGCGCCCTTAACCCACATTTAGCACAGTTAGCTTACAGTTAGCACAGTTAGCCTCCATTTAGCACAGTTAACCCACATGTCGCACACTTGACCCACATGTCGCACAGTTAGCACACTTAACCCACATTTAGCACAGTTAGCAAACAGTTAGCACACTTAACCCACATTTAGCACAGTTAGCATACGGTTAGCACAGTTAGCTTACAGTTAGCACAGTTAGCTTACAGTTAGCACAGTTAGCCTCCATTTAGCACAGTTAACCCACATGTCGCACACTTGACCCACATGTCGCACAGTTAGCACACTTAACCCACATTTAGCACAGTTAGCTTAAAGTTAGCACAGTTAGCCTCTATTTAGCACAGTTAACCCACATGTCGCACACTTGACCCACATGTCGCACAGTTAGCACACTTAACCCACATTTAGCACAGTTAGCAAACAGTTAGCACACTTAACCCACATTTAGCACAGTTAGCATACGGTTAGCACAGTTAGCTTACAGTTAGCACAGTTAGCCTCCATTTAGCACAGTTAACCCACATGTCGCACACTTGACCCACATGTCGCACAGTTAGCACACTTAACCCACATTTAGCACAGTTAACAAACAGTTAGCACACTTAACCCACATTTAGCAGAGTTAGCATACGGTTAGCACAGTTAGCTTACAGTTAGCACAGTTAGCCTCCATTTAGCACAGTTAACCCACATGTCGCACACTTGACCCACATGTGGCACAGTTAGCACACTTAACCCACATTTAGCACAGTTAGCAAACAGTTAGCACACTTAACCCACATTTAGCACAGTTAGCATACGGTTAGCACAGTTAGCTTACAGTTAGCACACTTAGCCTCCATTTAGCACAGTTAACCCACATGTCGCACACTTGACCCACATGTCGCACAGTTAGCACACTTAACCCACATTTAGCACAGTTAGCTTACAGTTAGCACAGTTAGCCTCCATTTAGCACAGTTAACCCACATGTCGCACACTTGACCCACATGTCGCACAGTTAGCACACTTAACCCACATTTAGCACAGTTAACAAACAGTTAGCACACTTAACCCACATTTAGCACAGTTAGCATACGGTTAGCACAGTTAGCCTCCATTTAGCACAGTTAACCCACATGTCGCACACTTGACTCACATGTCGCACAGCTGTGGCCCAGGCCCTGCAGCTCAGGGGTTGTTGTGGCAACTCACAGTGGTCGTCAATGACGACAGAAGCGCGCAAAGCCGGGACACAGAAAAGAGCTAGATTTTCCCCCTTTTCACTGGTCTCACATTTGGGCTTACTGTGACAAAACGGTAGCTCCTATCAGAAAAACAAGCAGACTGTGGGCGTCCTAAAGACCTTCCTGAAGACGTTGATATGTTTTTTGTCCTTGTAGAGTAAAGATTTTGGACACACTCACGAGTTAAACACAAAGGTCCCTTCTCCTTCTGTAGGAGAGCTGTAGGCCGAGTTATATATCAAAACGTTTTTCGCGTCATCCGTAGCCCCTTCAAACTTTCCCAGAAGGAATTTTCTAGTGAATTATTACAATTAATTATGATAAAAGAGTTTTATAAATAAAATATATATGTTCCAGTATAGACAAATGTTTGACAAAAAGCTATCTTTCTGGTCTTAGTCCACATCCATGTGTTCTTGTAAAAAAGTTAAAAAAAAAATAATCACAAATCCAAACATAGGTGAGATGCAAAAACTAAAATCTACACAAGAACACAGATACATGAGGAACTATCTCACAAATCTAACAGGCAGAGAGAAGATGTTGACCACCAACATCAACCTCCTTAGAACAAGACAATGATCTGAATATTAAATGAAACAGAAACACATTGAAATGAGAACAAACTAGAATCTGATAGAAACTACTAATCTCCTCCTTCTGATTGTTGTAACTAGACGTCTGAGAAGAATGAAGAGAGATCAGTAAAGATTATAAATGATGGACATACAGATTGTATCATAGTTCTTATGATGTGATCACTTACCTTAAAAGGCCTGATAGACGTGGAAGCAGCAGGTTTGATTTTCTCCAACTGGAAGAATTTATTAAAGTCAAATAAAAAGATTTTATCATCACTGATTCTATTTCTTCATGTCAGACTAAACAACACATTCGACATTTAACCTGAAGGATGTGTTCATATAAAATTGTTTGATTTAAACAAAACTTTTATATGTGCACGTTTAACTTTCCAGATGTTGTTTTCTTCTGATGAGAATAATGTGTGTGAATAAACTACTTCTCTCTCCATGTCTATGAGCTTGTTCTTCACCTCATCTTTTTTCTCCTTCAGGTCTTTGTCTCTGGTCTCCATCTCCTCCTTCATCTGCTGTTTCTCCTTTTCAAGCTTGTTGTTGTCACCAGTTAGTTTTTCCAGCTGAGGAGAGAGAAGACAGAAAGAGGAGATGAGATTAACAACAGACCTCCTTCATGAATGTTCTTTTCTCTTTTCTTCTCATTCAAAGCAGTCAGAGGTTAAAGAAGAAAATCCTACGTGGATACGTAGGTCTGACCAGGATACTTGAACTCCTTCACTTGGGCCACAAACTTAAACCACAGACATTTTTCTTCTTTATCTTCATGAAATCAACTTATTTTTGTAGCATCATCATCAATATTTAACAGCATCACAAGCCAGTAGACTTTAGTATTGATATTTAAAAAGAAAACTCAAGATCTGCCTTTACAGTTTGACTTTGAATTAAGTCTTAACTATTTATTTATTTATTTGATTATTTTACTGGTTTACTAGTTGGTCTTTTTATTCTCCTGTTGCAGTAATTTTATCTCTTTTTGTTTTATTTGCCTTCTATTATTTTCATTCAGATGTTTCCACTTTGTCCTCTCATGATTTCTTCCATTTCTACTAACGTGTAGTTTTTATTTCTTGACTGGTTCTTTCTTCCTGTTGGTTTTCTCAGTCTCTGGTGTTTCCTCTCCTACCATAGAGTTTCCACAGTTCTAGCTCTTCTTTTAATGAATGCTGTTCTTATTCACACATTATTAAGGTGTGTGTCTGTGGTGGTGATAAAACTCTTTGTGCTACATTTTGTATGTAAAGTAATTAAAGTGTGATTGATGGTTTATTGATCAGTGTGTACTGGCTCTAATGTGCCTCTGGCTCTTTAATTATGACATGAACCTGTTTGCATCATTGACCCTGTGTGTGTATATGTGTGTATATGTATATGAATGTAAACATGTATGTGTATGTATTATTATTTATTCTCACTCATCACATGTATTTAGTCTTTATTCTATGTCTGCAGCGCCATCTATGGGTGAGACATGGTATTTTTACCTGTGGTTCCTCAGCCTGTTCACCAGGTGTGTGATTACCTGATCTACTGAAGACGATTCTATGCTCAGAGTTAAACTTTGAAGAAGACGCATGGGTTGTATCTCAGTGTGTCCCACTGATGTTTTAAACATTTCATCATGAAATAACCATCTCAATAAAGGCTAGAAGGAGATATACAATTAGATTTAAATGTCTTTTTGACCTCGTCTGTTTCTATTTGTCCATGTCAGACTGGTTTAGTTGATCTGAAGGAGGTATTGATATGCAGAGTGTACTTTGAATGATGTGTGTGAATAAACTACTTCTCTCTCCATGTCTATGAGCTTGTTCTTCACCTCATCTTTTTTCTCCTCCATCTCTTTGTTTCTGGTCTCCAGCTCTTTGTTTCTGGTCTCCATCGTCTTCTTCAGCTGATTTTTCTCCTCCTGAAGCTTCTTGTTGTCACCAGTTAGTTTTTCCAGCTGAGGAGAGAGAAGACAGAAAGAGGAGATGAGATTAACAACAGACCTCCTTCATGAATGTTCTTTTCTCTTTTCTTCTCATTCAAAGCAGTCAGAGGTTAAAGAAGAAAATCCTACGTGGATGCGTAGGTCTGACCAGGATACTTGAACTCCTTCACTTGGGCCACAAACTTAAACCACACACACTTTTCTTCTTCATCCTCATGAAATCAATTCATTTTTGTAGCATCATTATCAATATTTAACAGCATCACAAGCCAGTAGACTTTAGTATTGATATTTAAAAAGTAAACTCAAGATCTGCCTTTACAGTTTGACTTTGAACTGAGTCTCAACTATTTATTCATTTGATTATTTTACTGATTTAGTCGTTGGACTTTTTATTCTCATGTTACAGTAATTGTATCTCTTGTTCTATTATTTGCCTCTTAGCATTTTTTATCATGATTTATAATAGTTTTTGCTTCATATTTTATTTGTGATAAACATTGAAGTTCTGCAGGTTGATGTTTCTGTGAGTTTTTCTGTGAGTGAGACATTTTTCTTCTTCATCCTCATGAAATACATTTATTTTTGTAGCATCATTATCAATATTTAACATAGCGTAAGTAACATTCTTCTTGATTCTTCCCAAGGTTATAAACAGCCTTATTAACCCCTTTAAACCCAACACAGGTAACTTTGTGATTACAGTTAAACAGACACATGCAAGCGTGCACTCCTCACCCTCACCCACCTACACGGGCACGCACACACACGCAGGCGCGTGCATGCATACCACACACATACCCACACATGCACACACAAACACACAGGTAACTTTATGTTATTACAGTTACAAATACACACAGGAAGAGTAGTAGGATACACAAACATGCGCAAAAGCGCGCATTACTCTCTCACACACAGGCTAACTGTGCTAACTGCA
The DNA here is from genome assembly GCF_022458985.1 of Mugil cephalus. Lineage (NCBI taxonomy): Eukaryota > Metazoa > Chordata > Actinopteri > Mugiliformes > Mugilidae > Mugil > Mugil cephalus. Next base: position 30,699,175 of record NC_061770.1, read on the forward strand.
AGCTAACTGTGCTAACCGTATGCTAACTGTGCTAAATGTACTGTTTTAATAGTTGCCATTTTTTATTCTTTGGTTAAAATAATTTCTGACTTTCTCTCTTGTTTGCCTTTTAGTATTTGTAATAATAATAATAATAATAATAATAATGCCTTGGTTTTATACAGCACTTTTCCATTAGATGTTCAAAGCATTTTACAATTGACTGCATTATTATTTCGCTCACACAGTCACACTCTGGTGATGGTTAACTACCTCAGTAGTAGTGTTGGGGGTAACGCGCTACAAAAGTAACGCGTTACCGTAATATATTACGTTTAGGCAGTAACGGAGTAATATAACGTGTAACTAACTATATTTTAGTAATATTATTACAGTTACTGAGTCCGGTAACGTGTTACAATCCGAGCTGTCGCACAGGCGGAGGTTTTAAAAAAAACAACACAGGGGCAACAACCGTAAATAAAGAGGAGAAGAAGAAGACGGTTTAAACTCAACAGAAGAAGAAGAAAACTGCAAGATGGCAACAACTGAATGTTTTCTGAGTGGTAATACTTGCACTCTTCTGAATTTGTCACAGAAATGGATAAGAACCAATTTATTATCTGGTCAGAGGCCGACGGAACCTTCTACGGCTAAAAATAGTAAAGTAAAAGTAACCTGAAGAAACACCTGGAGTTAGAGGCTAAATGGCGGCACGAGCAAATCTAAACAAGGACAGCTGTATTTCTCCAGACCAGAGGTGAAGATGTTTGACCCAGGAGAAGTGAGGAGGCTGAGTGTGTCATGGAGGATGTGCTGAATCTTTCTACAGTTGAGTTGCTGGCGTTTAAAAAGCTTGTCAGCAAAATCCCTGTTTCATCAAGTGACAAGGTAAAAACTAATCTCTAATGATATAACGTTGGTCCTATTGTTAAGGTATAAACACATTTCCACATATATTTAATTTAGATGAGACACTACAGGTGGTGTTAGCGGTGATTTAATGATTAAAAGTTGTTTTAATTTGTTAAGTCAGTTGTGTTTGCAGAGGGATTTTCATGGTTGTTATTGTCACATCATGTCAGAATAATTTAACAGTAACAATAATACATCTCCATGTTTTACAGTACTCATAAATGAGACTGTGTGTGATAATGAACAAAGCTCTAAAAAACATGGATAGAAATATATAAAGTTATGAGTCAATAGAGATTAGTGTCTCAGTGTCTGAGGAAAAATCATTCACGGAAGAAAAACTTTAAAACTTTGCAATGTAAATTTCAGTTCATATACTTGTAGCAGATTAAAAGAATAAGGTGAAAATAATAAAAGGAATATTCAACATGAAAAAATATTGTGCACCTTCATTTTGTAATGTCTTGTCATAAATATTTATTTTGGTGAAAGTAACTAAAAAGTAATAAGTAACTTATTACTCTACACAGAAGGTGATATTGTAAAGAAACTTATTACTTTCAAATGCAAGTAACTTGTAATATAAAATATATTACATTTTGTAAGTAACTTGCCCAACACTGCTCAGTCACAGCTGCCCTGGACACTCACAACCACACACCAGTGGAGTTCCCACTGGGGACGAGGTGGGTTAAGTGTTATGCCAAAGGACACAATGGACCAACTATGGACAGGGCAGAACCGAACCACCAACTTCTCAGTATTTCAGTTTGTACTATTTTTATTCAGATTTTTGTCACTTTGTCCTCTTATGATTTATTCCATTTCTGCTGATCTAAAGATTTTATGTTTTTATGAACCAAACTGATTTGGTTCTAAACTACTTCCTTATTATGGAATTAAAATATCTGGATTCAACATGAACCTCTGTTTCCAGCTCCTTTATTTCTCTCTTCATGGTTGAGCTTTTTCTTAAACTGGGATGAAGAAGAATATCTGTAATATTAGTTTGTTTGTAGTGTCTATTATTTGGAGGAATTGAATTAATATTTAAGTGTTTTGTTTAAATGTGGTGTCATTTATATGTGTGCCTTCAATGCCGGGAGTGTCTGCAAAGTTTTATGAAGACTCTTGATTCTTGATTTATTGTTGTGATTTACGTGAACTAAATATTTATCTGTGCATTTTATCATGTAATAAAAAAGTGAATCCGGAATTTATAACAAAGTTGACTTTGACTTTTCTCTCCATGTCTATGAGCTTGTTCTTCACCTCATCTTTTGTCTCCTCCATCTCTTTGTTTCTGATCTCCGGCTCTTTGTTTCTAGTCTCCATCTCTTTGTTTCTGGTCTCCAGCTCTTTGTTTCTGGTCTCCAGCTCTTTGTTTCTGGTCTCCATCTCTTTGTTTCTGGTCTCCATCTCTTTGTTTCTAGTCTCCATCTCTTTGTTTCTAGTCTCCAGCTCTTTGTTTCTGGTCTCCATCTCTTTGTTTCTGGTCTCCATCTCTTTGTTTCTGGTCTCCAGCTCTTTGTTTCTGGTCTCCAGTTCTTTGTTTCTGGACTCCATCTCCTCCTGCAGCTTCTTCTTCTCCTCCTTTAGTTCATTGACCTGAGAGGAGGAGAAAACCTGTAGTTATATCATTTCACCAGTAGATGGAGCAAAGTCACAGTTGAGTCTGAAGGTGTCAGTGTTGTCAAATCATAAACTGTACAAAAATGTGTGCCATGGCAGCTCCTTTAAAGTGAAGCATGTGACTGGATGTAGCATAGGTGAAGTCCTGTATACTCCATGTTAGGAAATAGGAATTGTGCCAAACTAAAATGCAAAACTACTAAGAAAATAGACAAAAGTGTATGATTCAACATTTCTGTGTGTGTATTGGGGGTAGAGTAGAGCATCAGCAGAGAGTCTGGATCAAAACTCAAACAGTCAGTTTGATATGTATGATGGTGGAAAAAAGTTTTCAGACACCCCATGCATTTGTGAGATACTGCATTAAGAATCACTTGTAGGTCTTCAAGTATATTTTCTTTTAGTACAGCCACAGACAAAATACTAAACAAAACCTAAAACCTGAAATTGATTGGTTCCATAAAAACACATAAGAAATGTTGAGTATTGTGTCATTTGGCTCCAGTGATCCACTAATGAAGGCTGTGCTTTTAATTAAAAGACACATTTTTCTGTTGCCGTGCTTCATATCTGTATAAAGAGACAACAACGGCTAAAACGAGGAACTTAATGCATGAAGCACGACTGAAGATACAGATTCTCAGCCAGGAAGGCAACAGCTGCCACCAGATCACTAGGAAGTGCAGGTGCAGTCCTTCATCAGTTGGATCCACTCTGCAGAAATACAGACGAACCAAAAGCTTGGAAGACAAACCAAGATCTGGGCGTCCAACAGTTTCTTCAGCAAGAAATGACCTCATCCTGATCCACATTTACAGGACGATGGGAAGTGGGAGAAGATTCTGTGGTCAGATGAGTCCAGTTTCCACCTTTGTCTCCCTCCTGCTAATGTGATGCTACGCAGAAGACCAGGCCAAGCATCATCTCCAGCATCTACAGTAGCTACTGTCAAACACGGTGGAGGCAGCATCATGGTTTGATGAATGAGTGCTGCTGGTGTTGCTCACCTCACTATCTGTGATGGCACAGTGAACTTTGACAAATATTGAGCCATTCTTCAAAACCACATGCTTCCTTCTGCACGCGCTCTGTTCTGTCAAGGTCCAAACTGGATGTTTCAACAAGATAATGCTCATTATATCCTCACATCCAGGGCTGGTAGAACCTGGCTGCAGGAGCACAGGATCCAGATCTTAGTGTGGCCCCTTAATCCCCAGACATGAGCCCCATTGAAAATGTCTGTTTCAAAGGCCAAACCATAGAATCTAGAAGAATTAAAAGTAGTAATTAAAGAAGAATGAAGAAGAAGATTATCGCTCAACAGTGTGAAAGGCCCGTGGGGAACATGGAGCCTAGAGTTCTACTGCTACTAATGGCAGGAGAACTAAATATTAATTTATTTATTTTTTGTTCAGTTTTGAACATATTCTCTGTTATTTGTTGACTTTGATGCCAACAGTGTTGAGAACTGATATATATATATACATACTCCAGACCGAGGACAGTTGATGGTCCTTTTATGGGTCTTCCACTTGCGAATAATGGCACCAATAGTTGTCACCTTCTCACCAAGCCTTTTGCTGATGGTTTTGTAACCTATACCAGCCTTGTGCAGGTCTACAATCTTGTCCCTGACATCTTTTGACAGCTCTTTGGTCTTGCCCAGGGTGCTGTAGAAGTTGGAATGTAAGAAACTGATTCTTAGAGCAGGTGTGCTTTATATACATGACGAGTTAAGATCAGGAGTATTGGTAATTAGTTGACTGAGCACAGCTGTGTGCCACATGCGCACCAGCCAATCTGTAGGAGCCTGAATTCTAAGTGAATTGTTGGGGATCAAATACTTATTTCCCTTAATAAAATACATAACAATTTATAACTTTTAGATTGTGTGTTTTTTATGCATTTTCGACTGATATTCTGTCTATACCCATAACCAGTAAACAACCATAAAAACCAGAGTCTGATCATTTCTATGGAAGTGGGCAAACTTACAAATTCAGCAGGGGATCAAATACTTATTTCCCCCACTGTATATATATATATATATACATATACACATATATATATATACATATATATGTATATATATAATTTGAATTTGTTTGTGTCTGTCTAATGCAGCCACACCTTTAAAAACACAAAAGAGATTTTTCACAAAAATAAATAAACCATCACATCATCAAATTAATATTTAGTCCTCCTGCCATTAGCAGCAGTAGAGCTCTAATTCTACTCCATGTTCCTCATGAGCCTTTCACACTGTTGAGAGATAATCTTGTCCCATTCTTTTAATTCTTCAAAATCCTTTGGTTTAGGCTTTGAAACTGATCCTTTGTGGAAGGAATCATATGGGTTTGAAGAATGGCTCAGTATCAGTCACAGTTCAATGTTCCATCACAGACAGTGAGATGATCAACACCAGCAGCACTGATGCATCCCTCAAATCTTCACCATGTTTGACAGTAGCTACTAGAGCATAAAAGATGAAATGCAGAAGTATCTTACGGGAATTTCACCTCGGACACAGACTGTGCTGCATGCGGACTGAGCCAACTCCCTCGCAGTGCTACATTGGCTTTTATAGTTTGGTCTGGATTCCCCCTGCCTAGCAGACATAGTCTGGATTATCTTTCAGACTTTGGATTTCTACTTCTTGGACTTTGTACGGAGTCAAGGAGGATATTTTGGACAGTTTTGGACATTTACCCCTACTTCATCTGCCTGGCTCATAAGTAATTCTTTTTGATTAATTAATTTTTGAAATAGAATCTGATAAGGATATTTCTAATTAGGTGTTACATGAGTGAAAATTTTAATTGATTATCTGAAGCTTGAATATTATTTTAACCAATGGCTGATTTTGGATTTGATTGATTTATTGAGTTGTTGCAATTTGCTTAAGCTTAACCTGCAAATAAAATTTGGCTCTAAAGGTCAGAAGTCTTTGCTGATGATTATTTCTCCCTTTTCGCTGGTACTCAAGACAGTAAAACTATAGGCAACCTGAATGGTAGCTCCGACTTTCAGCCTAGCCTTTAAATTATAACCTGGCACGTACCAAGTGCACAGACCCATTAGGGGTAAGCCACCACAACTGACTGGACTCGACTTCAGACCCAGCTGCAGGAAGCCTCCCTGACTGGTGGTTCCGGGGGACGTGAGGAAGCGGGGCAGACGTCAGGATTAAGGGTGGTTAGAAGCCAGGCGAGTTACCTCGTCTACAGCTTGAGCAGTGCTCTCATTAAGTTCAGTTGGAGTAATACTCCGCAGACGTGAAGCCGTAACCCTACTGTATATAAACGGAGAAGCTGTCTTACCTGTGAATTGTGGGGATCTAACAACAGCCTTCATTAGTGGATCACTGGAACCAAAATGACGCAACTGTCAGGACTGATTGTTGAGGTGAGGACCCAAAATACAGGACTAAAGATGAGGAGGCAGGGAATCAGGGGAAAAGGGTTCTTAATGAAAACAAAGGGGAATTAAAAAGTGCTGCAGAAGGCAGGTAATGCAGAACTCAATAAGGCAAGCACACACAAGAGGAACAAGTGGAAAGCAACACATGGAACACATCAGCAAAGTAACACAACGACGCAACAAGGAACAAAGGGAAAGCAGGGCTATACATACACGAGAGGGCTCAGGGAAACATGACACAGGTGAGATCGATCAGGGAAAACCGAAGGAGAGAAACCAATGAATAATCAAGGAAATCCAGAAACTTAACAATATATAACAGCAAACACAAAACATGACACAGACAGACATGACAAAAACACAAGGAGGCACCACAGACAGGAAGTTACAAAGAATGACAAAATAATACGGAAAACTGAAACATGATACAAGACATAATCATGACAACAATACTTACTTTCTTTTTATGGAACCAGTCATTTTTAAGGTTATGATGGCTGTTAGGATTTGTTTAGTATTCTGTCTGAGATTGTACAAAAATAAATTGCTCTTGAAGACCTATGCATGATTCTTGCAATATTTCACAAATGCATGGGGTGTCAGAAAAAATTTTTTCCCACCTCCGTATATGTGAATATATATTTTTGAGTGTATGTATGTGTGCACATAAATGTAAGAAAAAGAGTTTTGAGTATTAGTGGTTGGTGTGTATTTTTATCTACATGTTTCTTCATCTCTTCAGTCTTGTTCTTCAGTTCTTCTTTGGTTTTCTGCAGCTCTTCTTCAATCTTCTCATATTTCTCTGTCAGATATCAGACAGACAGATGGATGATGATCAGTCAGCAGGTTTACTGATCAAACTTTCTTCAAACTCATCAATCTCAACATTTAATCTTTTACTTCTTGTCTCTTACATCTTTAGTTTCTTCTAAAAGTTTCTCCTTCTCTGCTTCATCTCTGGATCTTTTCTTGGTTTCTGTGTGAAATCAAAGCAGCTGAATTCAACTAGAAAAGACGTTTGCTGGTGTTTTACATCATTAATTTGGTGACTCATCTGTAACTTACTGGTTCTATTTTGTCTCCACACAAAGAAGACACATGCCAAAATAACCATGATGCTAACAGCTAAGCTAACAACCAAACCAGTGATGATGGGAACAGCAGAACTGGACGAGGACACGAAGAAATCATCTGAAATGAAAACACACAGAGTTACATGACATTTCTACACAATCACACACAAACTGTGTCAAACTAAAATCATGTCATGGTCCGTTCTCTAAGCGTGTTCTACCTGGAACATGTATGTGAGCCTCTCTGGTCTGGTGGATGTTGTTCTGTTGGACTCTACAGGTGAAGCTGTTGTTGTGTCTCTTGTCCACAGTCACTCTGCTGCTGACAGTATAGAGGTCATCAGGACCTCTGACTGTCTCTGGAGGTCCAGCAGAGAGCAGGTTTCCCTCAGCGTCCAGCCACAACACCTCAGGCTCTGGATACCAGCCTCTGGATTCACACTGTAACACCACTCCTCCTCTGTCTCTGTCCATCCCTGATAAACTGATGATGGGTGAGGAGACAGGAGCTGATGCTGAGGACAAGGAAGAAGAAACATGTTTTTTAGGTTTGTATATTCCACAGAAACATTTATTTTCTTCTTACACCTGACACAATTGTCAGCAGTTCTCTGTCATGTGTTTTGTATAACTTTTATTACTTAGCCTTTCTAACAACACCCTCCAATAGATAGATAGAACTTGTTTCACATAATGGTGATGACAGTCTCTTGTATCATCTGTTGGTCAGTGTGTTCAACCCAATTCCATTGGTTGTTGCGGGGAATGTGAATTCACTGACCAACAAGACGGATGAACCGGTTTAATGAGTGCAGAACGTTAGGATCTACAGGGAATGCAGTCTCCTGCGCTGGTTATTAACACAACGTGGTGTAAACATGGATATGTGACATTGAAGACGACGTTCTGCTGCTGCAACATAGAACTGATAAAACATAGAAACATGACAATAGTTTGGTTTAAATGTTTGGGCATCGTCATGTTCCAGCATCAGAACCTCATCCCTCCATGAAACATGGGGGCGCTAATGTCCTGGTTTAGGCCTGTTCTGCTCAATCTGCTCATCATTGATGGACCAATGGGAAACTGGGTCATGGAGAAAAACAACAAGCCCAAGAACACAAGTGGTTTTCCAGAAGAACGGTTAAAGAAGAACCTGATGATAGTTTAGGAACGGCCAAGTCAAAGCCCTGACCTCCATCCACTAGAAATGTTGTAGCCTCAGATGATGAGAGGAAACCACCAACATCTCAGAACTGAACCGGTTTTGTTCTGAGGAATGGAATCAAATTCCTCCAAGCTGCTGTAGACACTGATCAGCTGTTACCACAAACATTTACTTACAAGGGGCTCAGAGTACAGACTGGAGACAAGGAGTTACTGACTTTTATAATTTCTAGATGATCCACTTCTTTCATAATCAAACACAAAAATCTATCTATCTATCCTAAAGATGTACATCATGTCTTCACTCACCAACATGTAGCTGAACAAAAGTCTCCTTTCCCAGTGATGGAACAAAACATTTGTATTTTCCCTCATCAGCGAGTTTCACTTTGGAGAGTTTCAGTGAAATGTTTCCTTTCGTCAGCTCATCAATGAACAGAGATGTTCTCCCTGTGAACAAATCATGGTTTTGACCAACAAGTTCCTGTTGGGAGCGCCAAACGTGAACAAATCTGGGCTCCAGATCAGGTCTCGCCCACTCCAACGTCCAATCAGTGACGTCTTCAGCAGGCTGCAGGTAACATGGTAAAACCACATCTTCACCAAGAGTTGTTACTATTGGCTGAGATGAACCGATCAGTTCAGACTGACCTGGAAATCAGAGAGAGACTGTTTTATCATTTGTAGGGAATATGAACATCACCAAAACTATCAGATCAATGTTCCAGAGTCTGGTCTCTATCTCTATAATCAGACGTAGAAACAGACACAATGTTACTGACACTGGGAATCAAATCTCTGAATCTGATCTATTTATATAGATGAAATGTTTTCTAGATTAGAGAGTAGGAAACACAATGATACCAGTGATATCATTCTGAACTCATTCACCAACACCTTGACTAGAACTGGACCAAGAGTTTATAGAAATACCACAAAGCTCACATATTCTACAAAGGTTCTAGGTTCTTAAAGGGAAAACATTATTGATTCCCACTACATCAGCCAATCTACACACAATTCATCCTTTGGACATTTTATTTAGCCTCTACATCATCAAATTCTGCCATTGTACACATTATAGAATCCATCCAAATAGCATAAGAGGGAAACAAGTTCCCAAGGCATGTTGGATGTTTGCTTTCTGTACTAAATGGTTGTATTGTGTTTATCTCTCTACCCACTATGGCAGAGAAGAGCAGAGGCAATTGTGTTTACTGTTGTGTTCCATTCTGACTGTCACTAGGGCTGCACAGGGACCAAGAAATGGCCCTGGCATTTTTGATCTACACACAACATAGTCTACAACTGTCTGATCTGACTCCTCCCATTTCAACAGCGTAGACTAAACACAGAGAAAGAGAGAGAGGCAGGGATGTTAGAGTCACTAGTGTTTCTTCTCTGTTTACCAACGATTAATCATCTATTTCAGCAAAGCAATGTTTCACTGATATTATCATAACGTAGAACAAGGTTGTGCACAAAACCCTATAGGCTGCTATTATCATGCATGTTTAAGTCTGACTAAATAAAATGAATAATGTAGCCTATAATAATTTCCTAGGTTGATCATTTGCATATAAACCTACAATTTCCCCAGATACTGTTCAGTGGACACATCCAGTAACATTTCATCTCTAATCATCATCGTACTACGGTGGCCGACACGGGCCAAACGGACGGCAACGACCAAATACGTCTCAATTCGAGAAAACAGCTTCAGGTACAGAAACGATGCAAAATCACAAACTCAAACACAACTCTAAATGAAGTACAAAAAGAGGAACGTGCTGCAAACGAAAAAACGTGCAATAACTAAACCTGGTAATAAAAATAAAATGTACTTTGGAAAAGCTGACATTTCACAAAAAAAGGTAAGTGCTAAGAGTGCAACAATAATAATAGTCCAATAATAGTAAAAAGTTAAATGGTAACTTGTTTATCTAACCAACCTTGTAAAGTTAGCATCACTCACGTAAGTAGCCTAGCCAAGCTAACACAAACTTTTTCCTCCAAAAGTTTATTATCAATGCAACACTTTCAATTGTAAACACCACAGCTCAAAAGCATAACGGACACTAACATACATACAATAGTGCAAAAACGGTTAAAAACGTGTGTGATGTTTTATTTTGATGTTTACCCTGCAATAGCTCACTCTGTCCCATATAAAACAATGGCCGCTATGACAGCTTGTGGTTTGTTTGGAACTATTGAAGCTACATGAACCACGTGACAGCCCTAGCGGCGACATCAAAGCGTGTCGCAACCATAGACATTAATACCTATGATTAATACGTCTCTGTTTTACTCCATAGCTCTGCCCCGTGTGTCTCTCCATTGAGCTGTTACGCTAGGAGCGCCCCCTTCAGGTTTGGAGAACTTCCGTTTGTAGTGACCGGTAATGCAGCGTTTTGTTTGCAGATCGTTTCTGGGTTTGCAGATCGTTGGGGAAGATGGGGGTCGTTTTTATGCCACGTCCTAGACCCTTAGACGGGGCGTAACATTACAAATGAACAAAACACTCGATTGTATGATGTAGTTACTGGCAGTGAATTACTTATCACTATCAATCCTGAATTAACATTTCATTTAGGTCTAATTTACCTTCACAGACGTGTGTCAGGAAAACATGGAACACCAACACCATGAGAGATGAGAAGTGAAAGGTCAAGTATAGTTCATCCATCTGGAAAAGAATCACAAAGGTCTGGAAGAACAAAAATATATTAATTTATACTGAAGAACCATATGATTAACAGTGAAACACAGCAAGTCAGAGCTGAACAAAAATACTAATAAGACTATTAATAATTACAAAGATGATTCTTCAGAGCCAGGACTGAAAGAACAGACTGACCATGTTAAGAAGCAGACAAGCCTTTTTAAAATCTAGCAGGCAATACAGTGAATATAATTAAAGTTCATCTGTGTTTAAGGCCTGTTCAGTGAGCTCTGGTTTACAGAAAGAGCAGACAACAAATCTGACAATGTGTCCCTGGGAATGTCACCCAAGGAATAATATTCACGATGAACCTGAAAGGCATCGATTAAGGAGCAGGGTCCCTGAACACTGAGCAGCAAATAACCCTAACCTCAAACACTTACATATGTTCTTCATCCTTAAATCTAACGCTAACACTAGGGCTAACAAACGGTGAGATGAGGCATCCTACAGCAGGTGTAGTATCCACACATTCAGGTGAATTGTCAACCAGGGTTTATAAAGGGAAGTAGATTCCACCACCAGAGAAGTCAACCACCACTTTACTCTATTGCATCACACACAAACAAACAGAACAACTTAACTACAGTCGACCAAATGTTGAAACCCACTCATTAACTAACAGTCAGCATTTACTGCAGCACCATCATTCACAGCAACGTAGCAGCTGCAATCCACCAATAAATACATTTACATATCAGTTAACTAAAGTCAGACTTTGACGATTGAATCAAATGCAAGCCAAAGATGAATAAAAGTCAAATGTGATAAAACAGAGTTAATAACAATTAAAATCATGTAACAGTCTGATTAAAAAGATGAGTCTTGAGACTCTTTTTAGAAGTATCAACAGTCTCTGAGGCTCTCAGGTTCTCCAGCTGTTCCACAGTCAGTAGCCATGATAACTTACTACCACCTCCCTGTGTCTTTTACTTCTAACTTGTGGTATTGTCAAAAGGCCGGTGCTGGAGGACCTCAGGGTTTGTGAAGGTTGATACGGTAAAAGTATGTTAGGAAAGTAAAATGGCCCAAGACCCTTAAGACATTTATAATATACTAAAAGGACCTTAAAATGGATCCTGAAACGCACAGTGGAGCCATTTTAAAAAAATCCATAAACAACCATTCATTCTTACCTTGTTGGTCACAGTTCCTCTACAAATCCTGTGTCAGGTAACAACTGGATAGAGAATAACAAGATGATAAAGTGTTGAGAGTAAAGGTTACAAAGTAATAAAAGACACAGCAAGTCACCCATTAACAGACTCTGTGAGTTATGACATGTCCTACTTTCACTTTTGGTCCTTTTAGGTTAGATTGCATTCAAATTTATTGTCTTTGCATATAAAACAGGTACATGTACAACAAACCAGGAATGTAAATACCAAAAAGACAATAATAAAGTATTATATTATATATAATATATAAATTGCTATATGCATTACAGACAATCTGTATCAGTGCTTTATTGTGAACTCTGCCTCTGTGTGTTCAGAACAAACACAGGGTTTAAATTGTGTTACTCTTAGACCCATGGAGCAACAAGTTAAAGATTAAATACATGAACATCTTAGATAAAATAAAAGAACTCAATAAATATGAAAACTAAGGCACAGTGAAAGTTGAAGTGAGTCCAATGCGCCATAAAGTGGCTGATGAGTTCAAGGGATATCGATCTACATAACATATATATACATACATATATATTAGACACCAATGAGGGCTTTTGTCAGATAAAACTTGATAAAACCTCTAAACTCTGCACATTTAACACTCCCATCAGAAGATACAGATTCCTGCGTTTACCAGACGTGTTTCAGAGAGCTATTGTGCAGATGATTGAAGGACTAGATGGGGTTATGAACATCACTGATGACTTCCTTGTCTGGGGAGACTCTGTAGCAGAGCACGACCACAGACTGAAGTTGTTGCTGGATAGAGCAAAAGAGAACAACTGAAAACTCAACAAAAACAAACGAAATGAAGTACATCAGACACACACTCAGCTCCAGTGGGCTGAGACCAGACGAGGAAAAAGTGAGAGCAGTGACACAGCTCCCAGATCCACAGAATGAGCAGGAACTGCTGAGGTTGATGGGGATGATTCAGTTCCTCACAAAGTTCATCCCAGATTTGTCAGACATCAGTGAACCTTTAGGCACTGGAAGGAAACATCTCACAACAGCTGGTCACCAACGCTCCAACCCTAAAGGTTTATGATGTTAACAAACCACTGACGCTGTCAGTAGATTCCAGCTCAGAAGGCATCGGTGCAGTCAAATCACAGGATGGACAACCAGTAGCTGACGGGTGGAGGGCTCTCACTGACTGTCAGCGCAGGGATGCGCAAATAGAAAAAGAGCTACTAGCCATTGTCTATGGGTGTGAGAAATTCCACCAGTATGTGTATGGAAAAAAAACATTCAGGTTGAGAGTGACCACAAGCTGCTGGAGAGTATTTTCAAAAAGTCCTTGTACCAAGCTCCCATGAGGATTCAGAGGATGCTGCTGAGGCTGCAAAGATACAGCCTTAAAGTCACCTGTAGATTGGGCAAGGAACTGCATGTTGCAGATGTGTTGAGTTGAGCATTCAAAGACTTAGTGGAACAGTGGGAATTCAAACACAACACGTCCAGTCCTGGTCATGCTCATTCAAACGGCTGAGCAGAAAGGACGGTAGAGACGATTAAAAATCTGCTGAAAAGAATCAGAAGTTACTGGTGACCCTTACATTTCACTACTGGAGCATCACAACACACCACTGGAGGGAGCAGGATTATCACCAGCCCAGCTACTAATGGGACGGCGGCTAAAAGGGAAACTGACGACTTCAGCATCACTCCTTACTCCTTACAGAGAGGGCTGTCCCAGTACGAAGTCAGCTGAAAGGAAAGCAGGAGAAACAACAACGATTTTCTGACAGATAAACCAAGACACTGTCTGACCTGCAGGTGGGAGAAAATGTCAGGGTGCAAAAAGGAGGGACCTGGCAGCCGGCAGTAGTCTTTGGTAGATGTTTGGTAGTTTGAACACCTGATGGGAGACTGAACAGAAGAAACAGAAAACTGATGAGAAAACCTTTCATGTCACAGATGCACGAGGCCGCAACCTGAACACAGACTCAGGGATGAAACCCTGCGACACAAACGACGGACACAGCAAAACACACAGGTTCAGCTGAGCACACTGTGGCTGCAGAAAACAAAGAGACACTGAATGAACAACCTGAAACACTCTCATATCCAACCAGATCCGGTGGACAAGTGAGACGACCTGTTAGATACAGAGAGGAGATAAAGTAAACTCACAAGTCAGTGAATGTGTGTTGTTGTATTAGTTGTGGTTTCACAGATGTTGAAGTACATGGTTGTCTGCATGCAGCTACTGTCAGAGCAGGTTGAAACATTTTCAGTGAGTAAAATGTTTAGTTACATTTGATGTTGGCAGAGTGTTCATCTTTAATAACACATGTTTCCACAGGTTAAGTCAACAAAGGAACAGACTCTTATGTGTGATAACTTAAAAATGCATAAAAAGGGGATGTAATGTAATAGACTTGTGAGCCTTAGAGGCACCTGTAGGTACGTGACACGGAAGTAGAACAAGGGGCAAGTTCATGATGCTGCTCTGTGTTGTGGCTTGGAGTCGTACAGACGTACAGTAAAGTTGTGTTTAAACGAAGTCGCTTGTCAAACCTCATAAATCCAACACAATCTATTTTCCCACATTGTGTTCTGTTTCATCCATCATCTTTCTTAAAGAACAAACTTCGGACTGGGCAGCACCTGGAAACCAAGTACAAGAAGATTCTGCTGATGCAGTCCCAGACCCAGGACCCAGAGCTGGAAGAAGTCAACACTCAGAGAGAAAAAGGAAATCTGGAACTGGTGGAGCTGGACATTAAAAGGAGAACATTGGAAAATAGAAAAAGATCCAGACACTGGGAGGGAGGAGTATTCCAGGGCAAACTGTGACTGTATTTGTGATGGAGGGTTATTTCTTGTGACATTTGCTCAAAACATGAACTGAAAACATGCTGCTTGTAAATTAAAATGTGATCTAGATTAAATGTGTCCTTTTTTCTTTCACCATGAATGTGGGAAACACAACTGATTGGAAGAGGTGGGACTTTGAACCAATAGTAGAAAAAATGCACATACACAGAAAAAAGTACCACACAAGATCATTTGTTGACAAAAATTATAAATTCAGCATCTAAGTTTAATAAAGAATATCATACACGTGTTTCTCTCTGACTGATTGACCAGTTATGTTGTCTGGGAAGTAGAACACCAGAAAATTAATCTAATGATAGTGAATCATTTATTAACCTACTGGACACTGTTAGACACTCATGATATCCAAGTTTCTAACAAATACACAAATATATAAACACAGATATGCCTTCATGAAGAGGAAATGATCCACATATTAATCAGACCTCTGACAGAACTTCATCAACTAGTCTTTATTAGTACTGGAATATAACACTTTTAAAACCAATTGAATGAATAGAAAGATTGTTGAAGTTAAACCCAAAAGTCAAAATGAGAATTCAGTCTTCTGTCAGTGATATATAATCTGTTTCCTATGTAATTTTTTATATCTGTAGAAGCAGAATTGGTGCTTCATATCACTCTCATCCAGAGACTGAACAAAGCAGGAAGTCATCTACTCCACTGTGAACATGGTGAGACCTCTGCTCTCTCTGAACAACTTTGTTTTAACATGAACAGCCTAGTTTGATATTTCAAGTTTCTGCTCTTGAGGCTGGAGATGTGTTCTCAGATTCATGAATAAACTCCAGGATGTTCATCTTCTTGGACATTTGATAAGGTTTTCTTTAGACTGTATAGAAACATGATAAATCCTGAGCATTTTCTACCATTTAACTGTATGTTCTGTCCTCCAGGTCCCAAAGAGCAGTTCCACCTGACTAGAGGAGGAAGGAGTCTGTTTAAAGCTGTGCTCAACATCTACCAGAGAATAAGTCAGTTTGTATTTATATTTAAATGTTGTGACAGGATTTCATCTTCTCAATCTGTTCTCCAACACGTTATGATGCAGTATTTGTCACATCTTAATTAAACTGATTAATAATGTGAATAGAATAAAGTTGTGTCAGACGTATCATGTTTCCTCAATAATGACTTCAAGTGACATTACTCATTTAAACATTTCAAGTCAGTGAAACTTAGAAACATTAAAAATCTAATTAAAGTCAATGTGAAGAAAACCTGTTTCAATTCAAAAAGCAAAACAACTTATTAGTTCACATCATCCATTGAAGGAAACTAACTTCATCTTGTCAAACAGTTGATTTGAAAATGCTGAGATGGAGAAGCAGCCAGAAATAAAGTGCTACTACCAATTGGACCAATCACAGCTCTGTGCTCTGCATCACTGTGATGTGTAGTTACATTTGTCAGGAGGTGAATCAGGCTACGGTGTTAGAGTCTGAGCTGTCGTCATGATACAAAGACAAATAAAATACACAAATAATCTGTAAATGTAAAAGTATCTTCTTTATTTAAAAAATGAACACATTTATGTTTTTTCAAAATAAGAGTTGACATTTACATCCACATGTTAACTTTTATTTTCATCTGTTAATTGGAGGAAACAAGGAGACTTGTTACATAGAATCTAAAACACTGACGTCATCCTGTAAAAGTCTTTAAACAAACCAACGTTCACATCAAACTTGACTAATCCAATAAAATGGAGCCAAGTGTTTCCAGAGACTTTCTCTGCAGTGTGTGGTTTCTGCAGGAAGATCTGAGTCGTGCTGTTTCTCATCTATAATGTTGCTGTTTGCTGGATTACTGAACTTTATTGAAGGAGTTCAACTGGGAACTATTTCACTGCAGAGAGACCTGGACTCTGTCTCCACGGCCCCAGGACTTCATCTCCTTCCACACCAGCTCACCAGGATCAGGTTGACGTAGACCACCACCTGGACGGATCTGTAAATGTAGTAAATCCAAAGGTCACAGAGTCACAGTCAGAAAATAATAATTAGAAAAACTGAAGGAAAAGTAAGAAAATGGAAAATATAACAACATCAATGAAACATCTACAAAGACTCACAGTAACTCTGTCTCCAGCCTTGATGTCCATTGATGGATCAAATGTGTATGTGATGGGTTCACTATTGTTGATCTGGATTTTTAACTGACGTCCTCCCAGTGGTTTGTCCTGCAGGACGGAAATGAAACACAAGAAGAAGAATGAGACACAGAGACAGGAACAAATGAATGTTGGTGTCTATTAAATCTGTTGCATCAATATTTTCTATGAAAAGAAATGACTCTTAAATCAACATCACCTGATCAGACTCGTTTCTCAGAATGATATATTTATAGCGTTCATTAACGAACACAGTGACGTCTCCTGACGTCTCCAGAGTGACTGAGCTGCTGCTGTTCTGTGTTTGTTCAGGTTTGGGAGGAGACGACATCCACAGATTAGTCCTTTCACATCAGTCAGCTTCATGTTCTATCTCTCAGTCATTCAGAGAACTTTTCATCATTAAACATAAATGTGATGAGGAGGTAGGATCTAGAACATGAGGAGCTTTAGAAACCAATCAAAGACAGACAGACAATGACAAGTCTTTCTGCTCTTAGTTAACATCATGTTTTTATCGTCCACATGAGGGAGAGAGAAAGAAAATGAGATTAAATACATGTATATACATTAATTACAATACAATTATTAATTAATTATGATAATAAATGAGTTGTGTTTAACAAAGAGAGTTTAAAAGCTTCCTTTCTAGTCTTAGTCCATATCCATGTATTCTTCTATGTAAAAAGAAATAAAATAAATAAATAAATAAAAATGTATTGGATGTTTATATATATATATATACACAAATCCAAACACATCTCCTCCAGCTTTTTCTCCTCCTCTTCCAGCTTCTCCTCCTCCTCCTCTTCCAGTGTCTCCTCTTCCTCCATCTCCTCCAGCCCCTCTACTTTTCGTATCCTGACAAAAATATGTTGTTGCGACATTTGAACAGATTTATTTTATTCAATATCTGTATTGCTGAGGCTCTATAGTTATTTACCCTTGAAGTAACTTACACTGTGTCCTAAAGACATGGGCGCCGGAAAGAGGGGAAAAAGGAGAAGGATCCTAGGGGCCCAGAGAGGCCCTAATAAAATGATGATACTGGCAAAGTATAAAAACTTTTTTTGAACCAGGCTGTAAACATGTTTAATGATGCTGTAAAGTTGGGCTTTTTAACATGGGGGTCTATGGGGATCTGCTCCCTTTTGCAATCAGCCTCAAGTGGCCACTCGATGAACTGCAGTTTTTTGCACTTCTGCATTGGCTTCAACACTCGGACCTGGAGGCTGGCGCCTGATTCACACACACACAACTAGCAGAGATACCATAATCATTATTTGACTAAACACAGAGGACAGCAGTTGTATTGAATTTGATAGTGATTACACAGTAGCGGTTGAATATATGTCCGTAGCATCCCTACCCAATTCTACGCCCTGGGTTCTTTTATTTCTTCTTAAATTTTTTCTCATTTTTTTTTTCAAGATGGTGGCATACTAGTAGCCGGGTCATTCTATAATCAGGGGTACATGTCATGTCCATTGGCTGTATTTTTCAATTTTACTCACTGTTCACTCAAAGCCATGATCAATCGGGGCACAAAAGAAGTCAGAAAATGCATATATTATGTTGGAATTTGTTGTTTTCTTGCTGTCCAATTTGACAAACTTCAGGTTTTGCTCTTTAGATTAATACTAAATTACTAAATATGTTAATGTGTGCACACGGAGTAGATTAACTGATAATCAACTGTGTTTCCAACATATCCATGTGAATTTGCTTTAGATGTTACATTTACGAATCTTATGAAGACAAAGTGTGATCAAAGTCTTAATGTGACAGGTCTGGCGTCTGCACTTGGCACAAGACGCTAAAAATGTCAACACAATCTATTGTTGGAATGTTTTTTAATCTGTTCAGTTGAATTCATCAGCCTAGACTCTTTAATTTAATCAATAAGTAATTCATAATTACTCTTGGTCTGTCCAGTGAACTGTGTTACTTTGTCAACTGAATTACATGATACAAAATTAAAATGTTATACAATTAGAAAAACTCATTTGACTTTAAGCCAAATAATGAATTTAGTACATTATGGAAACATCTAGTTTATTTATCAAAAATGAAAACTGATATTTTGTCACTTTGGTTAACTTGAAATGGATCCAGTTACAGAATGAGCCAGTCGCTTGTTGCACCAGCTCCATGTGACTATCGTCTTTTATGTCTTCTTGTGTGTGTGTCTGTGGACTAATCCTGTGCTGAGTCTTTGTATAAAGTGTGTTGTCTGGGTGGCATCATGTACGCCAAAAACTGAGTATAGCATTAGTTCTGACAGGTCACATACTCAAGTCTAAATTAAAGTTAAACAGCAGCAGCTGCTTCAATCAGCTGATGACTCAGTTGACCTCTGTAGTATATTATCTTCTTGTTTTTCTCTTCTGTCCCTTTTCCTGTTTTTGGGGTTTGCAAAGCGTGTACAAAGTTTAAAGGTGAACAGGTGTGAAACTAACTCTCTTTGTTTATGAACGGGGGTTCTTGGGATGAGCATCATGTATAAGGAGACTGTTGAAGCTGACTGTTCTGGGACTTGATCAGGAATGGTTTGCTATGACTTTTATAAGGGATTGATGAAACAGGGTGAGAATAAATGACAAAAGAGCCACAGATTTTTCCCATAGGAATGAATGGAAAAGCCAGAAAAAAGTGCCAACATTCCAAAATCACCTCGCTCGCTTTGCTGAATGATTACTCAGCCATGCTTTGGAGTAGAGAAATTCTGAGTTTGTACGAGGCACGACAAGTGTAGCTTTCTTTTCCACAAAACGGCGTTTCTGTACCTGCTACGGTTTGGTCGCAGTCGCAGTTTACGTTTGGGTGAAAAAAGTAGAAAAATATGGTTTAACATGGGACCCTATGGCCGCACTCTAATCGCACTCTAGCCAGAGGATGTTTCTGTTTTAACCGAAAAAAAGGCTACAAATTTGGAGCTACAGAAATAAATTTAATAAAATAAAATTACATAAAAATGTAGGAATTTTTGTTGGCTTTCCGATGGTGCGTCTCCGATTGGTGTACGTCCAGGACTACGTTTGGACTCCAGGCTCTTCCGAGCGAGGAGTGCGACCAACATCCCGCCCATCCGCTCCCATGTTAAAAAGAGATCAGATTTGGGGTGAAAAACGGCAACGCGAGGTGTTCTCTCTCTCGTCACAGCGACCACAGTTTCCGCCATACGTGCATGGAACCAACATCAAATCGAAGAGGACCCTCGTCTGACGCTCACAATGCGTTCATTTTCCCCGTACGACCTGTCGTTGGGGAGCTATGAACATTTGTTTGGAGGCCAAGTCCTAGGGTACAGAGATAGCTACCCCCCACTTACATAAGAACTAAAGTTCTTATATAAGCTGTGAGAGAGCAGGGGAGGGGCCGTAACCATGGTTACAGAGGAGGAGGGAGGAGCTTATAGTGACAGCATCATATAGGGGGGAGGGGCTAATTAACAGCAGGTGTGTACCTGCTCATCATGTTTGCTGCAGTACCTAAGGAGGGAGACTTTCATTAACACAACAGCTGTGTACCTGCTGACATCATAATGGAACACTAAGTCACTCACACCGCCAAATCATTATGACCACCTTAGACATGGACAGAGAAGGTGAAGGAGATTCGTCTGAGTTTTTGACATTGTTCTTTCTTGTAATAAACCTTTTTTAAATGCAAGATAAGACTTGTCAGCGGTGATCACTTCTTTCTTCAGCACATCAATATACAACACTTCAGTTTGTGCACTTCAGAGTGGCTTCAGATAACAAGGGACAAACCACTGTTCAGAATGGGTTGAATGTGAAGAAGCTACTGGTATGAACTGAAATTATACTAGTGAAATGTATAATTGATTTGAATGGAATTATATTGATGATAAATGGTTTTGTTACTAACAGCAGATGTAGTTTGGGTTTCATTATTAGGACAGATTGATGTTTTCATGCAGCAGTGAAGGTAATTAAATAACATGAAGATTAAAACAGTGAATATTCTGCCCTTTAAAAACCTATGTCAAAGTTAGAATATTTGAATAAATTGGTAAAAACTTTTAAAAGTATGTAAGACATTTATTAGAGAGTGATGACGGCTGCACATTTCTGTTTCTGTATGAAGGTTTTCACCCCAATATTTCCTCCAGTAATGAATAAAAATTGAGAAGAGGGAAAGAGTTGTCCTATTGCATCCATTACGGTTGGCCAGGCCATTTTTCAAATGTAGGCAGAAGCTAAGCTAAGCTAAGTGAAGCAAAGCACAAGGGGAGCAGGGTCCCCAACCAGAGCCTCGGGTTCGCCCCCTGCTGTCAGTGTTCACGATGGCTCCTGAAGGCCAGGAAGGTTCCTCTGCCTGGCTCTTCCCATACAAGCATGTGGAAGAGCAGGGGGGCCAGAACAGAACCATACCACCAAAGATAACGTGCAAATAAAGTTTAATGTTGACAAAGTGATTGTGACTGAAGCTCATGTTCTGACATGAAGAAGAAGATGCTGCTTGGAGGTGAAGTGCTTCAAACCTACTCTCCTCAGCATCATCATGTGACATTAAGATTCTTTCTTCACCAGCCACTGTGACTATTTTTTCCCAAAGTTACTACCCACTCAGCATTTTCACACAAATCTTTCACAAGGTTTTGTTGCCAGGAAATTATGTTTAATGTGAAGGTTAAAGGTGTCTGTGCTAAATGTGTGTGATTGCTGAATGTCTCTACTGTTGTTAACAATGAGAATTTCTCCACTGTGGGACGAATGAAGGAGTCTTAAGAAGAAACAAATTAAATCTTTGTGGTTCATGGGATCAGTTAAAAAGTCAAACATCCATGTGTTCAAAGTCATGTTTCTAATGTGACCCTCAGAACTGAGATCTGACTCTAAGTTTCTTCCCAGTTCTTCCAGTTTCCTGCTGAGTTTCTGTCTCTGGTTTCAGAAACAATGAGCAACACTTCAGTTTTAGAACCATCTCTGCTGTCCACAATCTGATAGAAAATAGAAAAATTATTTGATGATTCTCAGGAGAAAGAGACAAACCTCAGGCTCCAGTTTCCTCTTCAGTGTCTCCACTTCTTTCTCAGCTCTTTCTCTTTTCTTCTCCTCCACTTTGAGCTTCTTCTCCCACTGAGAGTGAAGTCATATAAAGAGACATGATGAGAAACATTTACTTTTACTGACATGAATTAAATAGTTTTGGTTCATATTTTATTCATAAGAAACATTGAAGTAAAAATTGCTGCAGGTTGATGTTTCTGTGTGTGTGTACCTCTCTCTCTCCACCCATGAGGCTCTTTCTATCATCTACCTGAGGAGAGAGGAGAAAGAAAGAGAAGATGAGATTAAACATGAACCTCCTTCATGAATGTTGCCTCATGTTTTCTCACTCAACGCAGTAAAAGAAAATTAACAGTCTACATGAGACCACAAACAGATCCACATTTGACTTTCAATCTGAAGACTGTATTCATATGAAATTATTTGTAGAGTTGTATTTCTGGACTTTACATGTTTCTCTGAGTTTTGTTGTTTGTGATGAGAATGATGTGTGTGAATAAAATACTTTTCTCTCCATGTCTTTGAGCTTCTTCTTTATCTCCTCCATCTCCTTGTTTCTGGTCTCCATCTCTTTGTTTCTGGTCTCCAGCTTCTCTTGCAGCTTCTTCTTCTCCTTTAATTCATTTACGTGAGGGGAGAGAGAAGATAAAGTTAAGATTCTGAACCCTTTATTAGACACGTGTTGAAATATTTGGAAATACAGAATTTCAGTCTCAGAGTGTTGTTGTTGGACATTAGAAGACTTTTTTACCTTTGGGATTTTTTTCAGAAAATCAAGATCGACTAATTTACCATATATGGTAATGGTATATATGGTTCCTTGTCCTTAAGTGGTGAACAAATGTAAAAATGTATTTAGAACATCAGAACATCAGAGCTGATTCAGACACTGATCAAAATACACATTATCACCTTAGACAACATTAGGAGACTTCTTCTTCTTCATGGTCCCTAATAAACCAGTTCTGCTCAGAGGTCATTCATAGGTGGGCCTTGTAGACCACATTAGACCCTGATTAGACCTGAGAATGTTGGCTCAATGAAAACCACATGACAATAAACCTCACTGAGAGGCCCTTTACAGGGTTAAACATGAAACTCTGTGTTCAATATTTCCAGCTCCTTCATTTCTCTCTGATGTTTCTTCTCCGTGTCTTCTCATGGTTGAGCTTCTTATTGGACTTAGATGAAGAAGCAGATATTTAATTCAGTGTTTTTAGTGTCTGTTATTCCAGCGTAATTTTGTTCTTTCTCGTCATGTTAAATTATTTAATGTATGTGGCACTGATTGACCAGATAAAATATCTGTGAACAGCTACTTAAGACCTGCCTCTGATGGTCTCAGTCTCTTCCTACTGCCAGCCAGCTCCTATTCTTTTGTCTTTTGTTTCCCATTACAACACTCATACACATTACATTTACACATCCCCACTACTGATTCCACTGACTTTCACATCCTACAGGTTTAGATTTTTACATGAACATTTAATTTTTTTATGAACATTATACATATGACTAATAGAGAGATTCTGATTCTGATTTAATCAATATTTTTTGTAATTTATTGTTTTGATTTATATAAATTAAATTCGTATCTGTATCATGTGACGACTCCTGTCATGGACATCTGTGGAGCAGTGAGAATGAAGTATGTTGGGTGTGTCTCAAGACTTGTGTTTCCCTGAGGTTGCCATGGAAACGGAGTGACTGATTGACACCTGATGTGGAGCACCTAGACCCGGTGTTTTGCAGCAACTTAAGCCCTGCCTCTGATGGTCTCAATCTCTTCCTACTCCAAACCAACTCCCAGCCAGCTCCTATTCTTTTGTCTTTTGTTTCCCATTACAACACTCACACACATTACATTTACACATCCCCACTACTGATCTGACTGACTTTCACATCCTACAGGTTTAGATCGTTACTTTTGAGTATTTGATTATTTTCTGTTAAATAAATTGTTGTTAAATCGCTCCTGCCTTCGTCCCTCTCTGTCCTTTGTTGCAACCATTGAGCTGGGTTGTAACAACATCTGAGTAAAAAGTGTTGATATCCTCTCCTCCTTTAGTTCATTGACCTGAGTAAAAAGGAGGTGAAGTCCAGATTGTTAACAGTCAGACTCTAACTTGTCCAGAACATATTCTCTATTATCTACTGTGTGGATTTTAAATGCTGTTTATTCCTGTAGTTCTACCATTTGACCTGTAGATGGAGCAGAGTTGTGTTTGTGTTTGTCAAACTCCACCAGTAGTTCATTAATGACAGAGAACTCAGTCTCTCTGAGATTAGAGTCAAATATGTGAAGGTTTCTGTCTGATCAAATCATTTCTTTGTGTGTTGATCCAGCAGGTGGTCTACATCATACCAGTCTATTGGAGTTAGGAGATAGGACAGAGTATTCTGGCTAGAACATAGTCAGACCTTCTGACCTTCTAACAAGCAGAGAGAAGATGTTGACCACCAACATCAACCTCCTTAGAACAAGACAATGATCTGAATATTAAATGAAACAGAAACACATTGAAACAAGAACAAACTAGAATCTGTTAGAAACTACTAACCTCCTCCCCCTTCTGTGTGTTGGAACTAGACGACTGAGAAGAACGAAGAGAGATCAGTAAAGATTATAAATGATGGACATACAGATTGTATCATAGTTCTTTTAATGTGATCACTTACCCAAGAATACCAGGAAGACGTGGAAGCAGCAGCTTTGATTTTCTCCAACTGGAAGAATTTATTGAAGTCAAATAAAAAGATTTTATCATCACTGATTCTATTTCTTCATGTCAGACTAAACAACACATTTAACTTTTAATCTGAAGGATGTATTCATATGAAATTATTTATAGAGTTGTATATCTGGACTTTACATGTTTCTCTGAGTGTTGTTATTGCTGGTGAGAATGATGTGTGTGAATAAACTACTTCTCTCTCCATGTCTATGAGCTTGTTCTTCACCTCATCTTTTATCTCCTCCATCTCTTTGTTTCTGGTCTCCATCTCCTCCTGCAGCTTCTTCTTCTCCTCATTTAGTTCATTGACCTGAGAGAATTGACAAATCAGTGTAGCGTGTAATCCAGTGTTGGGCATGTTACTCTTAAAAAGTAATTAGTTACAGTTACTTCTCCCCAAAAGTAACTGAGTTAGTAACTGAATTACTGCACTATAAAAGTAACTAGTTACCAGGGAAAGTAACTATTGTGTTATGGTCCTTTTTTCTTTTTAAGTTTAAATATGTTTCATAATTAGATTTTTTTCTTAGCAGGTTTCAGCCAGTTGCATATAGAATTGTATAGACACGTATTTACACAGAATTTTTAATATTTATTGCCCCTCAACTCCAACTGGTAGACACATAAGGCTTTCACATCCAGAGTCCGAGGTCGGACCTCCACCTGTGAGAGCTGCATGTCTGTTTTTTCGTCCCTCATACGTCAACGCGCACATTTCAGATAAAGTTTCAGTTTGTTGATGACCTGAAGAATGGACCCGTCAAACCCCCGCTCTTTCTAAAGGCTGCTGATATTAGAGTAAATCACTGTGTCCTGTACAGAGCCCGATATCTGCCTCCAAATCCCCCTTTCTTCAGATACAGAGCGCTGCCATGATCGTTAAAGTGGGAGATCACTATACAAGCTGGATATAAACACAGTCACTGTTCATCTATGAGCTTCATTAACGATCATGTGACAACACATTTGATTTGTTTGAGAAAAAAAAGGAACAACAATCTCTGCCCTTCAGAGATCAGTCTTTATGGGAGAAGATCGAAACTTGTTTTTGAGCTTAAGCTTCTACACTGATCCAGTCTGTCAGGCCTCTAGTCAGAATGTAACAGGTAGATATGAGCCAGAGAGAAAAACCCGGTCCAACCAGTTACGACTCGCATCTTTTCCTATTAAGCTTTGCTGCCGCTTACCTCTGCTAGTTGGGTGTGGGTGTAATAATGGAACCAGTAATTAGTTAGATTACCCCGTTACTGAAAAAAGTAACGCCGTTTATTTTAACGCCGTTATTCCCATCACTGCTCATCACATGTATCTAGTCTTTATTCTATGTCTGCAGCGCCATCTATGGGTGAGACATGGTATTTTTACCTGTGGTTCCTCAGCCTGCTCACCAGGTGTGTGATTACCTGATCTACTGAAGATGATTCTATGCTCAGAGTTAAACCCTGAAGAAGACGCATGGGTTGTATCTCAGTGTGTCCCACTGATGTTTTCAACATTTCATCATGAAATAACCATCTCAATAAAGGCTAGAAGGAGATATACAATTATATTTAAATGTCTTTTTGATCTCGTCTGTTTCTATTTGTCCATGTCAGACTGGTTTAGTTGATCTGAAGGAGGTATTGATATGAAGAATCTACTTTGAATGATGTGTGTGAATAAACTACTTCTCTCTCCATGTCTATGAGCTTGTTCTTCACCTCATCTTTTATCTCCTCCATCTCTTTGTTTCTGGTCTCCATCTCTTTGTTTCTGGTCTCCATCTCTTTGTTTCTGGTCTCCATCTTCTTCTTCAGCTTCTTCTCCTCTTGAAGCTTCTTGTTGTCACCAGTTAGTGTTTCCAGCTGAGGAGAGAGAAGACAGAAAGAGGAGATGAGATTAACAACAGACCTCCTTCATGAATGTTCTTTTCTCTTTTCTTCTCATTCAAAGCAGTCAGAGGTTAAAGAAGAAAATCCTACGTGGATACGTAGGTCTGACCAGGATACTTGAACTCCTTCACTTGGGCCACAAACTTAAACCACAGACATTTTCTTCTTTATCCTCATGAAATCAATTTATTTTTGTAGCATCATTATCAATATTTAACAGCATCACAAGCCAGTAGACTTTAGTATTGATATTTAAAAAGAAAACTCAAGATCTGCCTTTACAGTTTGACTTTGAACTGAGTCTCAACTATTTATTTATTTATTTGATTATTTTACTGCTTTACTAGTTGGTCTTTTTATTCTCATGTTGCAGGAGATTACTCGGCCATGCTTTGAAGTAGAGACATTCTGAAAAGTTTGTACGAGGCACGACAAGTGTAGCTTTCTTTTTCACAAAACGGCGTTTCTGTACCTGCTACGGTTTGGTCACAGTCGCAGTTTACGTTTGGGTGAAAAAAGTAGAAAAACATGGTTTAACATGGGACCCTATGGCCGCACTCTAATCGCACTCTAGCCATAGGATTTTACTGTTTTAACTGAAAAAAAAGTGGTTCAAAGTGGTCTGGCAGCCACAAATTTAGAGCTACAGAAATAACAATTACACAAAAACGTAGGACTTTTTTTTGGCTTTCCGATGGTGCATCTCTGATTCGTGTATGTCCTACGGTTTGGACTCCAGGCCCTTCCGAGCGAGGAGTGCGACCAACATCCCGCCCATCCACTCCCATGTTAAATAAAGGTCAGATTTGGGGTGAAAAACGGCAACGCGAGGTGTTCTCTCTCTCGTCACAGCGGCCACAGTTTTCTCCGTACGTGCATTGAACCAACATTAAATCGAAGAGGACCCTCGTCTGACGCTCACAATGCGTTAATTTTCCCCGTACGACCTATCGTTGGGGAGTTATGAACATTTGTTCGGAGGCCAAATCCTAGGGTACAGAGATAGCTACTCCCCACTTACATAAGAACTAAAGTTCTTATATAAACTGTGAGAGAGCAGGGGAGGGGCCGTAACCATGGTTACAAAACCCACACGCACGGAGGAGGAGGGAGGAGCTTATAGTGACAGCGTCATATAGGGAGGAGGGGCTAATTAACAGCAGGTGTGTACCTGCTCATCATGTTTGCTACAGTACCTAAGGAGGGAGACTTTCATTAACACAACAGCTGTGTACCTGCTGACATCACAATGGAACACTAAGTCACTCACACCGCCAAATCATTACGACCACCTTAGACATGGACAGAGATGGTGAAGGCAATTCGTCTGAGATTTTGACATTGTTCCTTCTTGTAATAAACCTTTTTTAAATGCAAGACAAGACTTGTCAGCGGTGATCACTTCTTTCTTCAGCACATCAATATACAACACTTCCTCTCAGCCTCCTTTTGGACAACTGCTTACAGCGCTCCCTGTTTAAATTTTCACTCACAATTTGGTTAATTAGATAATGCAAAGACTGTGGAATAATTTTATTATAATCTGGTATAGGCCATTTTGTCCATGGTTCTAGTTTGATGTTAAAAGACAGGAGGAAGTATTTAAACACTCTGTGTTAAATTATTGGTGAGAAATAATTAATTACTGGCCTCTTTAACAGTCAAACTATTGCAGACACAATATGTGACATGGATCAAATAATCTTTGATACAACGTCAAAAATGTTCTACTGAATCAAACCTGCATGTCTTCTGAATCCCAGCTGACAGAGCAACGTAGGACCTACGTCGTAGGCTATGGTAGGTCAGTGTGTTAATGTTCTGTGGATGGCTGAGCTCGCTCTCTCCCGAGGAATTCCCATTAACATCTGGTTCAGCACAAAAAAAAAGCTAAACCTACCTCTCTCCCTCTCATTCACATTTCTTGAACATAGTTTGAACATGAAGAAGCTGAAGAAGGACATGAAGAAGCTACTGGTATGAACTGAAATTATACTAATTAAATTTATGATTGATTTGAATGGAATTATATTGATGATAAATGGTTTTTGTTACTAACAGCAGATGTAGTTTGGGTTTCATTATTAGGACAGATTGATGTATTCATGCAGCAGTGAAGGTAATTAAATGACATAAAGATTAAAAACAGTGAATATTCTGCCCTTTAAAAAGCTATGTTAAAGTTCATTTTCCCTGTACGACCTATCGTTGGGGAGTTATGAACATTTGTTTGGAGGCCAAATCCTAGGGTACAGAGACAGCCAACCCCCCCCCCCCACAACATTTTTCTTCTTTATCCTCATGAAATCAATTTATTTTTGTAGCATCATTATCAATATTTAACAGCATCACAAGCCAGTAGACTTTAGTATTGATATTTAAAAAGAAAACTCAAGATCTGCCTTTACAGTTTGACTTTGAACTGAGTCTTAAATATTAATTAATTTATTTGATTATTTTACTGTTTTAGTAGTTGGTCTTTTTATTCTCCTGTTACAGTAATTCTATCTCTTGATCTATTATTTGCCTCTTAGCATTTTTTATCATTATTTACACTCTGATGTTTTCACTTTGTCCTGTTTTCTTCCATTTCTACTAATGTGTAGTTTTTATTTCTTGACTGGTTCTTTCTTCCTGTTGTTGGTTTTCTCAGTCTCTGGTGTTTCCTCTCCTACCATAGAGTTTCCACAGTTCTAGCTCTTCTTTTAATGAATGCTGTTCTTATCACACATTATTAAGGTGTGTGTCTGTGGTGGTGATAAACTCTTTGTGCTACATTTTGTATGTAAAGTAATTAAAGTGTGATTGATGGTTTATTGATCAGTGTGTACTGGCTCTAATGTGCCTCTGGCTCTTTAATTGTGATATGAACCTGTTTGCATCATTGAGCCTGTGTGTGTATAGGTGTGTATATGTATATGAATGTATACATGTATGTGTATGTATTATTATTTATTCTCACTCATCACATGTATTTAGTCTTTATTCTATGTCTGCAGCGCCATCTATGGGTGAGACATGGTATTTTTACCTGTGGTTCCTCAGCCTGTTCACCAGGTGTGTGATTACCTGATCTACTGAAGACGATTCTATGCTCAGAGTTAAACCCTGAAGAAGACGCATGGGTTGTATCTCAGTGTGTCCCACTGATGTTTTAAACATTTAATCATGAAATAACCATCTCAATAAAGGCTAGATGTAGATATACAATTAGATTTAAATGTCTTTTTGATCTCGTCTGTTTCTATTTGTCCATGTCAGACTGGTTTAGTTGATCTGAAGGAGGTATTGATATGAAGAATCT
Source organism: Mugil cephalus (assembly GCF_022458985.1). Lineage (NCBI taxonomy): Eukaryota > Metazoa > Chordata > Actinopteri > Mugiliformes > Mugilidae > Mugil > Mugil cephalus. The sequence goes on from NC_061770.1 coordinate 30,729,161, forward strand.
ACTTTGAATGATGTGTGTGAATAAACTACTTCTCTCTCCATGTCTATGAGCTTGTTCTTCACCTTCGGTTTTATCTCCTTCAGCTCTGTGTTACTTGTCGCCAGCTCCTCCTGCAGCGTCTTCTTCTCCTCTTGAAGCTTCTTGTTGTCACCAGTTAGTGTTTCCAGCTGAGGAGAGAGAAGACAGAAAGAGGAGCTGAGATTAACAACAGACCTCCTTCATGAATGTTCTTTTCTCTTTTCTTCTCATTCAAAGCAGTCAGAGGTTAAAGAAGAAAATCCTACGTGGATACGTAGGTCTGACCAGGATACTTGAACTCCTTCACTTGGGCCACAAACTTAAACCACAGACATTTTTATTCTTCATCCTCATGAAATCAGTTTATTTTTGTAGCATCATTATCAATATTTAACAGCATCACAAGCCAGTAGACTTTAGTATTGATATTTAAAAGAAAACTCAAGATCTGCCTTTACAGTTTGACTTTGAACTGAGTCTCAACTATTTATTCATTTGATTATTTTACTGGTTTTGGTCTTTTTATTCTCCTGTTGCAGGAGATTACTCGGCCATGCTTTGGAGTAGAGAAATTCTGAAAAGTTCGTACGAGGCACGACAAGTGTAGCTTTCTTTTCCACAAAACGGCGTTTCTGTACCTGCTACGGTTTGGTCGCAGTCGCAGTTTATGTTTGGGTGAAAAAAGTAGAAAAATATGGTTTAACATGGGACCCAATGGCCGCACTCTAATCACACTCTAGCCAGAGGATGTTTCTGTTTTAACCGAAATAAAGTGGTTCAAAGTTGTCTGGCGGCCACAAATTTAGAGCTACAGAAATATAAATGACGTCACAACGTAGGAATTTTTGTTGGCTTTCCGATGGTGCATCTCTGATTCATGTATGTCCTACGGTTTGGACTCCAGGCCCTTCCGAGCGAGGAGTGCGACCAACATCCCGCCCATTCGCTCCCATGTTAAATAAAGGTCAGATTTGGGGTGAAAAACAGCAACGCGAGGTGTTCTCTCTCTCGTCACAGTGGCCACAGTTTTCACTGTACGTGCGTGGAACCAACATTAAATCGAAGAGTACCCTCGTCTGATGCTCACAATGCGTTCATTTTCCCCGTACGACCTATCGTTGGGGAGTTATGAACATTTGTTCGGAGGCCAAATCCTAGGGTACAGAGATAGCTACTCCCCACTTACATAAGAACTAATGTTCTTATATAAACTGTGAGAGAGCAGGGGAGGGGCCGTAACCATGGTTACAGAGGAGGAGGGAGGAGCTTATAGTGACAGCATCATATAGGGGGGAGGGGCTAATTAACAGCAGGTGTGTACCTGCTCATCATGTTTGCTGCAGTACTTAAGGAGGGAGGCTTTCATTAACACAACAGCTGTGTACCTGCTGACATCATAATGGAACACTAAGTCACTCACACCGCCAAATCATTATAACCACCTTAGACATGGACAGAGATGGTGAAGGAGATTCGTCTGAGTCTTTTACATTGTTCTTTCTTGTAATAAACCTTTTTTAAAGGCAAGATAAGACTTGTCAGCGGTGATCACTTCTTTCTTCAGCACATCAATATACAACTCTTCCTCTGGTATAGGCCATTTTGTCCATGGTTCTAGCTGAGCTTGCTCTCTCCCGAGGAATTCCCATTAACATCTGGCTCAGTGCAAAAAAAACGCTAAACATACCTCTCTCCCTCTCATTCACATTTTTCCTTCTTCTTTGTTTGTGAAATTTCATCTGAAATGTTACAGAGGGACACATCGCGTATTTACCGGAGCATGTGTCCTGGCGACGCGCATGGGTAGATGGGTCCCTCCATGTTGAGTCAAAAGTCAAAAATAAGTCAAAGCCAAAGAAACTGACACCTGCAGGAAAAGAGGAGCAGTGTGTTCTTTCCTGCTGAGGAGTGGAAAATCCTCAAAACTGACACCAGGTGATGAACTGACTGAAGACACCTGCAGCTTGTCAGGAACTCTCTGCACTTCAGAGTGGCTTCAGATAACAAGGGACAAACCACAGTTCAGAATGGGTTGAATGTGAAGAAGCTACTGGTATGAACTGAAATTATACTAATTAAATTTATAATTGATTTGAATGGAATTATATCAATGATAAATGGTTTTTGTTACTAACAGCAGATGTAGTTTGGGTTTCATTGTTAGGACAGATTGATGTTTTCATGCAGCAGTGAAGGTAATTAAATGACATGAAGATTAAAAACAGTGAATATTCTGCCCTTTAAAAACCTATGTTAAAGTTCATTTTCCCCGTACGACCTATCGTTGGGGAGTTATGAACATTTGTTCGGAGGCCAAATCCTAGGGTACAGAGACAGCTACCCCCCCCCCCCCCCCATTTTTCTTCTTTATCTTCATGAAATCAATTTATTTTTGTAGCATCATCATCAATTTTTAACAGCATCACAAGCCAGTACACTTTAGTATTGATATTTAAAAAGAAAACTCAAGATCTGCCTTTACAGTTTGACTTTGAACTGAGTTGTAACTATTTATCGACTTATTTATTTAATTTCTTTACAGTGTTAGTCGTTGATCTTTTTATTCTCCTGTTACAGTAATTGTATCTCTTGTTCTATTATTTGCCTCTTAGCATTTTTTAAATTATTTTCATTCAGATGTTTCCACTTTGTCCTCTCATGTTTTCTTCCATTTGTACTAATGTGTAGTTTTTATTTCTTGACTGGTTCTTTCTTCCTGTTGTTGGTTTTCTCAGTCTCTGGTGTTTCCTCTCCTACCATAGAGTTTCCACAGTTCTAGCTCTTCTTTTAATGAATGCTGTTCTTATTCACACATTATTAAGGTGTGTGTCTGTGGTGGTGATAAAACTCTTTGTGCTACATTTTGTATGTAAAGTAATTAAAGTGTGATTGATGGTTTATTGATCAGTGTGTATTGGCTCTAATGTGCCTCTGGCTCTTTAATTGTGATATGAACCTGTTTGCATCATTGACCCTGTGTGTGTATAGGTGTGTATATGTATATGAATGTATACATGTATGTCTATGTTTTATTATTTATTCTCTCTCATCACATGTATTTAGTCTTTATTCTATGTCTGCAGCGCCATCTATGGGTGAGACATGGTATTTTTACCTGTGGTTCCTCAGCCTGTTCACCAGGTGTGTGATTACCTGATCTACTGAAGTCGATTCTATGCTCAGAGTTAAACCCTGAAGAAGACGCATGGGTTGTATCTCAGTGTGTCCCACTGATGTTTTAAACATTTCATCATGAAATGACCATCTCAATAAAGGCTAGAAGGAGATATACAATTAGATTTAAATGTCTTTTTGACCTCGTCTGTTTCTATTTGTCCATGTCAGACTGGTTTAGTTGATCTGAAGGAGGTATTGATATGAAGAATCTACTTTGAATGATGTGTGTGAATAAACTACTTCTCTCTCCGTGTCTATGAGCTTGTTCTTCACCTCCTGTTTTATCTCCTCCATCTCTTTGTTTCTTGTCGCCAGCTCTGTGTTTCTTGTCGCCAGCTCTGTGTTTCTTGTCGCCAGCTCTGTGTTTCTTCTCTCCATCTCCTTCTTCAGCTGATGTTTCTCCTCTTGAAGCTTCTTGTTGTCACCAGTTAGTTTTTCCAGCTGAAGAGAGAGAAGACAGAAAGAGGAGCTGAGATTAACAACAGACCTCCTTCATGAATGTTCTTTTCTCTTTTCTTCTCATTCAAAGCAGTCAGAGGTTAAAGAAGAAAATCCTACGTGGATACGTAGGTCTGACCAGGATACTTGAACTCCTTCACTTGGGCCACAAACTTAAACCACAGACACTTTTCTTCTTCATCCTCATGAAATCAATTCATTTTTGTAGCATCATCATCAATATTTAACAGCATCACAAGCCAGTAGACTTTAGTGTTGATATTTAAAAAGAAAACTCAAGATCTGCCTTTACAGTTTGACTTTGAACTGAGTCTTAACTATTTATTTGTTTATTTATTTATTTGATTATTTTACTGGTTTACTAGTTGGTCTTTTTATTCTCCTGTTGCAGGAGATTACTCGGCCATGCTTTGGAGTAGAGAAACTCTGAAAAGTGTGTACGAGGCACGATAAGTGTAGCTTTCTCTTCCACAAAACGGCGTTTCTGTACCTGCTACGGTTTGGTCGCAGTCACAGTTTACGTTTGGGTGAAAAAAGCTGAAAAATATGGTTTAACATGGGACCCTATGGCCGCACTCTAATCGCACTCTAGCCAGAGGATGTTTCTGTTTTAACCGGAAAAAAGTGGTTCAAAGTTGTCTGGCGGCCACAAATTTGGAGCTACAGAAATAACAATTACATAAAAACGTAGGAATTTTTGTTGGCTTTCCGATGGTGCATCTCTCTGGACTCCAGGCCCTTCTGAGCGAGGACTGCGACCAACATCCCGCCCATCCGCTCCCATGTTAAATAAAGGTCAGATTTGGGGTGAAAAACAGCAAGGCGAGGTGTTCTCTCTCTCGTCACAGCGGCCACAGTTTTGGCCGTACATACGTGGAACCAACATTAAATCGAAGGGGACCCTCGTCTGATGCTCACAATGCGTTCATTTTCCCCGTACGACCTATCGTTGGGGAGTTATGAACATTTGTTCGGAGGCCAAATCCTAGGATACAGAGATAGCTACCCCCCACTTACATAAGAACTAAAGTCCTTATATAAACTGTGAGAGAGCAGGGGAGGGGCCGTAACCATGGTTACAGAGGAGGAGGGAGGAGCTTATAGTGACAGTATCATATAGGGAGGAGGGGCTAATTAACACAACAGCTGTGTACCTGCTGACATCATAATGGAACACTAAGTCACTCACACCGCCAAATCATTATGACCACCTTAGACATGGACAGAGAAGGAGAAGGAGGCCAAATCTCACTCCACAGACACTCCACTGTAGCGAATGACCACCTGCTCCTTCCACACACCTAAATGTGCAGCCAACACTGACCCCACATTAAAATAAGTCATACCAAAACTGAAACATTATGAATACTCAGGCTATTACAACACTATAATGGGGCGGGGACTGTTATTGACCCGACACTAGTAGCACAGCTGCAGTTCTGGACTGTTAACTGACACAATGCTGGATGGAATTATATTCATGATAAATGGTTTTTGTTATTAACAGCAGAGGTCGTTTGGGTTTCATTATTAGGACAGATTGATGTTTTCATGCAGCAGTGAAGGTAATTAAATGACATAAAGATTAAAAGCAGTGAATATTCTGCCCTTTAAAAACCTATGTTAAAGTTAGAATATTTGAATAAATTGTTAAAACTTTTAAAAGTATGTAAGACATTTATTAGAGAGTGATGACGGCTGCACATTTCTGTTTCTGTATGAAGGTTTTCACCCCAATATTTCCTCCAGTAATGAATAAAAATTGAGAAGAGGGAAAGAGTTGTCCTATTGCATCCGTTACAGTTGGCCAGGCCATTTTTCAAATGTGGGCAGAAGCTAAGCTAAGCTAAGTGAAGTAAAAGGGGAGCAGGGTCCCCAACCAGAGCCTCGTGTTCGCCCCCTGCTGTCAGTGTTCACGATGCTCCTGAAGGCCAGGAAGGTTCCTCTGCCTGCTCTTCCCATACAAGCATGTGGAAGAGCAGGGGTCCCAGAACAGAACCATTCCACCAAAGATAACGTGCAAATAAAGTTTAATTTTGACAAAGTGATTCTGACTGAACCTCATGTTCTGACATGAAGAAGAAGATGCTGCTTGGAGGTGAAGTGCTTCAAACCTACTCTCCTCAGCATCATCAGGTGACATTAAGATTCTTTCTTCAACAGCCACTGTGACTATTTATTCCCCCAAAGTTACTACCCACTCAGCATTTTCACACAAATCTTTCACAAGATTTTGTTGCCAGGAAATTATGTTTAATGTGAAGGTTGAAGGAGTCTGTGGTGAGCTAAATGTGTGTGATTGCTGAATGTCTCTACTGTTGTTAACAATGAGAATTTCTCCACTGTAGGATGAATGAAGGCGTCTTAAGAAGAAACAAATAAAATGTTTGTGGTTCATGGGATCAGTTAAAAAGTCAAACATCCATGTGTTCTTAGTCATGTTTCTAATGTGAACCTCAGACCTGAGATCTGACTCTAAGTTTATTCCCAGTTCTTCCAGTTTCCTGCTGAGTTTCTGTCTCTGGTTTCAGAACCAATGAGCAACACTTCAGTTTTAGAACCATCTCTGCTGTCCACAATCTGATAGAAAATAGAAAAATGATTTGATGATTCTCAGGAGAAAGAGACAAACCTCAGTCTCCAGTTTCCTCTTCAGTGTCTCCACTTCTTTCTCAGCTCTTTCTCTTTTCTTCTCCTCCTCTTTGAGCTTCTTCTCCCACTGAGAGTGAAGTCACATAAAGAGACATGATGAGAAACATTTACTTTGATTGAGGAACATGACAAACTGATTTGGTTCTAAACTACTTCCTTATTATGAAAGCATTTTACAATTCACTGCATTATTCTTTCGCTCACACAGTCACTCTCTGGTGATGGTAAACTACCTCAGTAGTAGTGTTGGGGGTAACGCGCTACAAAATTAACGCGTTACCGTAATATATCACGTTTAGGCAGTAAGGGAGTAATATAACGTGTTACTAACTATATTTTAGTAATATTATTACAGTTACTGAGTCCGGTAACGTGTTACAATCCGAGCTGTCGCACAGGCGCTGGTTTAAAAAAAAACAACACAGGCGCAATAGCCGTAAATAAAGAGGAGAAGAAGAAGACGGTTTAAAATCAACAGAAGAAGAAGAAAACTGCAAGATGGCAACAACTGAATGTTTTCTGAGTGGTTATACTCGCACTATTCTGAATTTGTCACAGAAATGGATAAGAACCACTTTATTATCTGGTCAGAGGCCGATGGAACTGTCTACGGCTAAAAATAGTAAAGTACAAGTAACCTGAAGAAACACCTGGAGTTAGAGGCTAAACGACGGCACGAGCAAATCTAAACAATGAAAGTTGTATTTCTCCAGACCAGAGGTGAAGATGTTTGACCCAGGAGAAGTGAGGAGGCTGAGTGTGTCATGGAGGATGTGCTGAATCTTTCTACAGTTGAGTCGCTGGCGTTTAAAAAGCTTGTCAGCAAAATCCCTGTTTCATCAAGTGACAAGGTAAAAACAAATCTCTAATGATTTAGTCTTATTGTTAAGGTATAAACGCATTTCCACATATAGTTAATTTAGATGAGACACGACAGGTGGTGTTAGAGGTGATTCAATGATTAAAAATGTTTTACTTTGTTAAGTCAGTTGTGTTTGCAGAGGGATTTTCATGGTTGTTATTGTCACATCATCTCAGAATAATTTAACAGTAACAATAATACATCTCCATGTTTTACAGTACTCATAAATGAGACTGTGTGTGATAATGAACAAAGCTCTAAAAAATATGGATAGAAATATATAAAGTTATGAGTCAATAGAGATTTGTGTCTCAGTGTCTGAGGAAAAATCATTCACGGAAGAAAAACTTTAAAACTGTGCAATGTAAATTTCAGTTCATATACTTGTAGCAGATTAAAAGAATAAGGTGAAAATACTAAAAGGACTATTCAGCATGAAAAAATATTGTGCACCTTCATTTTGTAATGTCTTGTCGTAAATATCTATTTTGGTGAAAGTAACTAAAAAGTAATAAGTAACTTATTACTCTACACAGAAGGTGATATTGTAAAGAAACTTATTACTTTTGAATATTTCAGTTTGTACTATTTTTATTCAGATTTTTGTCTCTTTGTCCTCTTATGATTTATTCCATTTCTGCTGATCTAAAGATTTTATGTTTTTATGAACCAAACGGATTTGGTTCTAAACTACTTCCTTATTATGGAATTAAAAGATCTGGATTCAACATGAACCTCTATTTCCAGCTCCTTTATTTCTCTCTTCATGGTTGAGCTTTTTCTTAAACTGGGATGAAGAAGAATATCTGTAATATTAGTTTGTTATTATGTTATTATTATGTGTATTTGTAGTGTCTATTATTTGGAGGAATTTAATTAATATTTAAGTGTTTTGTTTAAATGTGGTGTCATTTATATATGTGCCTTCAACGCCGGGAGTGTCTGCAAAATTTTATAAAGATTCTTGATTTATTGTTGTGATTCACGTGAACTAAATATTTGTCTGTGCATTTTATCGTGTAATAAACAAGTGAATCCGGAATTTATAACAAAGTTGACTTTGACTTCTCTCTCCATGTCTATGAGTTTGTTCTTCACCTCATCTTTTATCCCCTCCATCTCTTTGTTTCTAGTCTCCATCTCTTTGTTTCTGGTCTCCATCTCCTCCCGCAGCTTCTTCTTCTCCTCCTTTAGTTCATTGACCTGAGAGGAGGAGAAAACCTGCAGTTATATCATTTCACCAGTAGATTGAGCAAAGTTACAGTTGAGTCTGAAGGTATCAGTGTTGTCAAATCACAAACTGTACAAAAATGTGTGCTATGGCAGCTCCTAAAAGTGAAGCATGTGACTGGATGTAGCATAGGTCACAAGTCCTGTATACTCCATGTCAGGAAATAGGAATTGTGCCAAACTAAAATGCAAAACTACTAAGAAAATAGACAACTAAGTGCAGTGTATCATTCAACATATCTGTGTGTGTGTTGGGGGTAGAGTAGAACATCAGCAGAGAGTCTGGATCAAAACTCAAACAGTCAGTTTTATATGTACGATGGTGGAAAAAAGTTTTCAGACACCCCATGCATTTGTGAGATACTGCATTAAGAATCACTCTTAGGTCTTCAAGTGTATTTTCTTTTAGTACAGCCACAGACAAAATACTAAACAAAACCTAAAACCTGAAATTGATTGGTTCCATAAAAACACATAAGAAATGTTGAGTATTGTGTCATTTTGGTTTCAGTGATCCACTAATGACGGCTGTGCTTTTAATTAAAAGACACATTTTTCTGTTGCCGTGTTTCATATCTTTATAAAGAGACAACAACGGCTAAAACGAGGAACCTAACGCATGAAGCACGACTGAAGATACAGATTCTCAGCCAGGAAGGGAACAGCTGCCACCAGATCACTAGGAAGTGCAGATGCAGTCCTTCATCAGTTGGATCCACTCTGCAGAAATACAGAAGAACCAAAAGCTTGGAAGACAAACCAAGATCTGGGCGTCCAACGGTTTCTTCAACAAGAAATGACCTCATCCTGATCCACATTTACAGGACGATGGGAAGTGGGAGAAGATTCTGTGGTCAGATGAGTCCAGTTTCCACCTTTATCTCCCTCCTGCTAATGTGAGGGCACATAGAAGACCAGGCCAAGCATCATCTCCTGCATCTACAGTAGCTACTGTCAAACATGGTGGAGGCAGCATCATGGTTTGATGAATGAGTGCTGCTGGTGTTGGTCATCTAACTGTATGTGATGACACAGTGAACTCTGACAGATATTGAGCCATTCTTCAAAACCACATGCTTCCTTCTGCACGCGCTCTGTTCTGTCAAGGTTCAAACCGGATGTTTCAACAAGATAATGCTCATTATATCCTCACATCCAGGGCTGGTAGAACCTGGCTGCAGGAGCACAGGATCCAGGTCTTACTGTGGCCCCTTAATCCCCAGACATGAGCCCCGTTGAAATTCTGTGGTGGATTATCTAAAGCTCTGTTTCAAAGGCCAAACCATAGAATTTAGAAGAATTAAAAGTAGTAATTAAAGAAGGAGACATGTGAGACATGTGGATTCTGGTGTCCGAAGCATATTTATAATAGTAAAAATAAATAAAAAAATTTAAAAAGTACAAATTGTTACTCAATTCTCCCCACTTTACTTGCTCATATGAGTATTTACTGCAAGAAATGAAAATGTAAGGACCTATTTAGCTCAAAAGTACAAAACTGTCCTTCCTGGATAACGTCTGGGCTAAAGATCTAAGTACAAAATTATTCTAAAAATGTCAAAAATCTTAACAAAGGCATTGATGATACACTGGGGCATAATTGTGTTGGTGTTTGTAATGATACCTACAAATATAGTAACAACACTAAGCTCATTTACATTTTTGGATTCCGAAATGTCCTTCCTGTGTATCACACATAAAGTGGCTATATGACCATATTTGGATTTGGACATTCATGTTACAGGGTTTTGCATCAGGCAACAGATTCTGAAGGACCCACAAAAGAGAAAACAATGTCAGTAAATCTCTTTTAAAATGTTGATATTTTGACCTTTTTGCTCAGTGGTACGTGATGTACCACCATGATTACACAGTAGACCCAGTTAGTGCCTGTTACCCAGGACATGTCCTCTGTTAGAAAGACTGGACATGTTAATCAATTCAGTAGCTGTAGGTTTTTAGACATTGATTTGATGTTGTTATGTTCTTCTTGTATTATTATTAATAGCAGCTGATTTTTACTTTTTTTTTCCCTTTTAAAATCCTTATACGTCTTTAACACACACACACACACATATATATATACATATATATACACACACACATATATATACATATATATGTATATATATAATTTGAATTTGTTTGTGTCTGTCTAATGCAGCCACACCGTTAAAAACACAAAAGAGATTTTCCACAAAAATAAATAAACCATCACATCATCAAATTAATATTTAGTCCTCCTGCCATTAGCAGCAGTAGAGCTCTAATTCTACTCCATGTTCCTCATGAGCCTTTCACACTGATGAGAGATAATCTTGTCCCATTATTTTAATTCTTCAAAATCCTTTGGTTTGGGCTTTGAAGCGGACCTTTTGATAGATTTGTGGAAGGAATCATGTGGGTTTGAAGAATTGCTCAATATTTGTCAGAGTTCAATGTGGCAACAGAAAAATGTCTTTTAATGTTTAACACAGCCTTCATTAGTGGATCACTGGAACCAAAATGACACAACTGTCAGGACTTATTGTTGAGGTGAGGACCCAAAATGCAGAACTAAAGATGAGGAGGCAGGGAATCAGGGGAAAAGGGGTTCTGCGTTAGGAAGGTAATCCAGAACTCAATAAGGCAAGCACACATAGGAGGAACAAGTGGAAAGCAACATATGGAACACATCAGTTAAGTACCACAACAATGCAACAAGGAACAAAGGGAAAGCAGGGCTATACATACACGAGAGGGCTCAGGGTTGACAAGACACAGGTGAGATCGATCAGGGAAAACCGAAGGAGAGAAACCAATGAATAATCAAGGGAAACACGACAGGAAATCCAGAAACTTAACAATATATAACAGCAAACACAAAACATGACACAGACAGACATGACAAAAACACAAGGAGGCACCACAGACAGGAAGTTACAAAGCTTGACAAAATAATACAGAAAACTGAAACATGATACAAGACATAATCATGACAACAATACTTTCTTTCTTTTTATGGAACCAGTCATTTGTTAAGGTTATAATGGCTGTTAGGATTTGTTTAGTATTTTGTCTGGGATTGTACAAAAAACAAGTGCATTGGGTGTCTGAAAACTTTGTCCCACCTCTGTGTGTGTATATATATACATATATATATATACACACACATTTGTGTTTTCATAATCAAACACAAATGTATTATGTATACACATAATGTAGGAAAAGGTGTTTGAGCATTAGTGGTTGGTGTGTGTTTTTATCTACATGTTTCTCCATCTCTTCAGTCTTGTTCTTCAGTTCTTCTTTGGTTTTCTGCAGCTCTTCTTCAATCTTCTCATATTTCTGTGTCAGATATCAGACAGACAGATGGATGATGGTCAGTCAGCAGGTTTACTGATCAAACTTTCTTCAAACTGATCAATCTAAACCTTTAATCTTTTACTTCTTGTCTCTTACATATTTAGTTTCTTCTAAAAGCTTCTTCTTCTCTGTTTCCTCTGTCAGGAGCTTTTCTCCTCTTTCAGCTTCGTCTCTGGGTCTTTTCTTGGTTTCTGTGTAAAATCAAAGCAGCTGAATTCAACTAGAAAAGACGTTTGCTGGTGTTTTACATCATTAATGTGGTGACTCATCTGTAACTTACTGCTTCTATTTTGTCTCCACACAAAGAAGACACATGCTAAAATAACCATGATGCTAACAGCTAAGCTAACAACCAAACCAGTGATGATGGGAACAGCAGAACTGAAGAAATCATCTGAAATGAAAACACACAGAGTTACATGACATTTCTACACAATCACACACAAATTGTGTCAAACTAAAATCATGTCATGGTCCGTTCTCTAAGCGTGTTCTACCTGGAACATGTATGTGAGCCTCTCTGGTCTGGTGGGTGTTGTTCTGTTGGACTCTACAGGTGAAGCTGTTGTTGTGTCTCTTGTCCACAGTCACTCTGCTGCTGACAGTATAGAGGTCATCAGGACCTCTGACTGTCTCTGGAGGTCCAGCACAGAGCAGGTTTCCCTCAGCGTCCAGCCACAACACCTCAGGCTCTGGATACCAGCCTCTGGATTCACACTGTAACACCACTCCTCCTCTGTCTCTGTCCATCCCTGATAAACTGATGATGGGTGAGGAGACAGGAGCTGATGCTGAGCGCAAGAAAAAAGAAACATGTTTTTTAGGTTTGTATATTCCACAGAAACATTTATTTTCTTCACAATTGTCAGTAGTTCTCTGTCATGTGTTTTGTATAACTTTTATTACTTAGCCTTTCTAACAACACCCTCCAATAGATAGATAGAACTTGTTTCACATAATGGTGATGACAGTCTCTTTTATCATCTGTTGGTCAGTGTGTTCAACCCAATTCCATTGGTTGTTATGGGGAATGTGAATTCACTGACCAACAAGACGGATGAACCGGTTTAATGAGTGCAGAACATTAGGATCTACAGGGAATGCAGTCTCCTGCGCTGGTTATTAACACAACGTGGTGTAAACATAGATACAGTATGTGATGGTGAAGACGACGTTCTGTTGCTGCAACATAGAACTGATAAAACATAGAAACATGACAATAGTTTAGTTTAAATGTTTGGGCATCGTCATGTTCCAGCATCAGAACCTCATCCCTCCATGAAACATGGGGGCGCTAATGTCCTGGTTTGGGCCTGTTCTGCTGCATCTGTTCATCATTGATGGACCAATGGGAAACTGGGTCATGGAGGAAAACAACGAGCCCAAGAACACAATTGGTTGTTCAGAAGAACGGTTAAAGAAGAACCTGATGATAGTTTAGGAATGGCCAAGTCAAAGCCCTGACCTCCATCCACTAGAAATGTTGTAGCATCAGATGATGAGAGGAAACCACCAACATCTCAGAACTGAACTGGTTTTGTTCTGAGGAATGGAATCAAATTCCTCCAAGCTGCTGTAGACACTGATCAGCTGTTACCACAAACATTTACTTACAAGGGGCTCAGAGTACAGACTGGAGACAAGGAGTTACTGACTTTTATAATTTCTAGATGATCCACTTCTTTCATAATCAAACACAAAAATCTATCTATCTATCCGTACATCATGTCTTCACTTACCAACATGTAGCTGGACAAAAGTCTCCTTTTCCAGTGATGGAACAAAACATTTGTATTTTCCCTCATCAGAGAGTTTCACTTTGGAGAGTTTCAGTGAAATGTTTCCTTTCGTCAGCTCATCAATGAACAGAGATGTTCTCCCTGTAAACAAATCATGGTTTTGACCAACAAGTTCCTGTTGGGAGCGCCAAACGTGAACAAATCTGGGCTCCAGATCAGGTCTCGCCCACTCCAACGTCCAATCAGTGACGTCTTCAGCAGGCTGCAGGTAACATGGTAAAACCACATCTTCACCAAGAGTTGTTACTATTGGCTGAGATGAACCGATCAGTTCAGACTGACCTGGAAATCAGAGAGAGTCTGTTTTAATATTTGTAAAGAACATGAATATCACCAAAACTATCAGATCAATGTTCCTGACTCTGGTCTCTATCTCTATAATCAGACGTAGAAACAGACACAATGTTACTGACACTGGGAATCAAATCTCTGAATCTGATCTATTTATATAGATGAAATGTTTTCTAGATTAGAGAGTAGGAAACACAATGATACCAGTGATGTCATTCTGAACTCATTCACCAACACCTTGACTAGAACTGGACCAAGAGTTTATAGAAATACCACAAAGCTATGTTCTACAAAGGTTCTAGGTTCTTAAAGGGAAAACATTATTGATTCCCACTACATCAGCCAATCTACACACAATTCATCCTTTGGACATTTTATTTAGCCTCCACATCATCGAATTCTGCCATTGTACACATTATAGAATCCATCCAAATAGTATAAGAGGGAAACTAGCTCCCAAGGCATGTTGGATGTTTGCTTTCTGTACTAAATGGTTGTATTGTGTTGTTATCTCTCTACCCACTATGGCAGAGAAGAGCAGAGGCAATTGTGTTTACTGTTGTGTTCCATTCTGACTGTCACTAGGGCTGCACAGGGACCAAGAAATGGCCCTGGCATTTTTGATCTACACACAACATAGTCTACAACTGTCTGATCTGACTCCTCCCATTTCAACAGCGTAGACTAAACACAGAGAAAGAGAGAGAGGCAGGGATGTTAGAGTCACTAGTGTTTCTTCTCTGTTTACCAACGATTAATCATCTATTTCAGCAAAGCAATGTTTCACTGATATTATCATAACGTAGAACAAGGTTGTGCACAAAACCCTATAGGCTGCTATTATCATGTATGTTTTAAGTCTGACTAAATAAAATTAATAATGTAACCTATAATAATTTCCTAGGTTGATCATTTGCATATAAACCTACAATTTCCCCAGATACTGTTCAGTGGACACATCCAGTAACATTTCATCTCTAATCATGATCGTACTACGGTGGCCGACACGGGCCAAACGGACGGCAACGACCAAATACGTCTCAATTCGAGAAAACAGCTTCAGGTACAGAAACGATGCAAAATCACAAACTCAAACACAACTCTAAACGAAGTACAAAAAGAGGAACGTGCTGCAAACGAAAAAACGTGCAATAACTAAACCTGGTAATAAAAATAAAATGTACTTTGGAAAAGCTGACATTTCACAAAAAAGGTAAGTGCTAAGAGTGCAACAATAATAATAGTCCAATAATAGTAAAAAATTAAATGGTAACTTGTTTATCTAACCAACCTTGTAAAGTTAGCATCACTCACGTAAGTAGCCTAGCCAAGCTAACACAAACTTTTTCCTCCAAAAGTTTATTATCAATGCAACACTTTCAATTGTAAACCCCACAGCTCAAAAGCATAACGGACACTAACATACATACAATAGTGCAAAAACGGTTAAAAACGTGTGTGTTGTTTTATTTTGATGTTTACCCTGCAATAGCTCACTCTGTCCCATATAAAACAATGGCCGCTATGACAGCTTGTGGTTTGTTTGGAACTATTGAAGCTACATGAACCACGTGACAGCCCTAGCGGCGACATCAAAGCGTGTCTCAACCATAGACATTAATACCTATGATTAATACGTCTCTGTTTTACTCCATAGCTCTGCCCCGTGTGTCTCTCCATTGAGCTGTTACGCTAGGAGCGCCCCCTTCAGGTTTGGAGAACTTCCGTTTGTAGTGACCGGTAATGCAGCGTTTTTTGTTTGCAGATCGTTTCTGGGTTTGCAGATCGTTGGGGAAGATGGGGGTCGTTTTT
This sequence comes from Mugil cephalus, assembly GCF_022458985.1. Lineage (NCBI taxonomy): Eukaryota > Metazoa > Chordata > Actinopteri > Mugiliformes > Mugilidae > Mugil > Mugil cephalus. The sequence continues at coordinate 30,744,806 of NC_061770.1, forward strand.
ATGCCACGTCCTAGACCCTTAGACGGGGCGTAACATTAGAAATGAACAAAACACTCGATTGTATGATGTAGTTACTGGCAGTGAATTACTTATCACTATCAATCCTGAATTAACATTTCATTTAGGTCTAATTTACCTTCACAGACGTGTGTCAGGAAAACATGGAACACCAACACCATGAGAGATGAGAAGTGAAAGGTCAAGTATAGTTCATCCATCTGGAAAAGAATCACAAAGGTCTGCAAGAACAAAAATATATTAATTTATACTGAAGAACCATATGATTAACAGTGAAACACAGCAAGTCAGAGCTGAACACAAATACAGAGACTATTAATAATTACAAAGATGATTCTTCAGAGCCAGGACTGAAAGAACAGACTGACCATGTTAAGAAGCAGACAAGCCTGTTTAAAATATAACAGGTAATACAGTGAATATAATTAAAGTTCATCTGGGTTTAAGGCCTGTTCAGTGAGCTCTGGTTTACAGAAAGAGCAGACAACAAATCTGACAATGTGTCCCTGGGAATGTCACCCAAGGAATAATATTCACGATGAACCTGAAAGGCATCGATTAAGGAGCAGGGTCCCTGAACACTGAGCAGAACCTGAAACATTTACATATTTTCTTCATCCTTAAACCTAATGCTAACACTAGGGCTAACAAACGGTGAGATGAGGCATCCTACAGCAGGTTTAGCATCCACACATTCAGGTGAACTGTCAACCAGGGTTTATAAAGGGAAGTAGATTCCACCACCAGAGAAGTCAACCACCACTTCACTCTATTGCATCACACACAAACAAACAGAACAACTTAACTACAGTCGACCAAATGTTGAAACCCACTCATTAACTAACAGTCAGCATTTACTGCAGCACCATCACTCACAGCAACGTAGCAGCTAGAATCCACCAATAAATACATTTATATATCAGTTAACTCAGACTTTGACCATAAATCAAATGCAAGCCAAAGATGAATAAAAGTCAAATGTGATAAAACAGAGTTAATAACAATTAAAATCATGTAACAGTCTGATTAAAAAGATGAGTCTTGAGACTCTTTTTAGAAGTATCAACAGTCTCTGAGGCTCTCAGGTTCTCCAGCTGTTCCACAGTCAGTAGCCATGATAACTAACTACCACCTCCCTGTGTCTTTTACTTCTAACTTGTGGTATTGTCAAAAGGCCGGTGCTGGAGGACCTCAGGGTTTGTGAAGGTTGATACGGTAAAAGTATGTTAGGAAAGTAAAATGGCCCAAGACCCTTAAGACATTTAAAATCTACTAAAAGGACCTTAAAATGGATCCTGAAACGCACAGTGGAGCCATTTTTAAAAAATCCATAAACAACCATTCATTCTTACCTTGTTGGTCACAGTTCCTCTACAAATCCTGTGTCAGGTAACAACTGGATAGAGAATAACAAGATGATAAAGTGTTGAGAGTAAAGGTTACAAAGTAATAAAACACACAGGAAGTCACCCATTAACAGACTCTGTGAGTTATGACATGTCCTACTTTCACTTTTGGTCCCTTTAGGTTAGATTGCATTCAAACATACATGGTATGTACAACAAACCAGGAATGTAAATACCAAAAAGATAATAATAAAGTAATAAATTATATATAATATATAAATTGCTATATGCATTACAGACAATCTGTATCAGTGCCTTATTGTGAATTCTGCCTCTATGTGTTCAGCACAAACACAGGGTTGAAATTGTGTTACTCTTAGACCCATGGAGCAACAAGTTAAAGACTAAATACATGAACATCTTAGATAAAAGAAAAGAACTCAATAAATATGAAAACTAAGGCACAGTGAAAGTTGAAGTGAGTCCAAAGCTGCATAAAGTGGCTGATGAGTTCAAGGGATATCGATCTACATAATATATATACATACATATATATTAGACACCAATGAGGGCTTTTGTCAGATAAAACTTGATAAAACCTCTAAACTCTGCACATTTAACACTCCCATCAGAAGATACAGATTCCTGCGTTTACCAGACGTGTTTCAGAGAGCTATTGTGCAGATGATTGAAGGACTAGATGGGGCTGTGAACATCATTGATGACTTTCTTGTCTGGGGAGACTCTGTGACAGAGCACGACCACAGATTGAAGTTATTGCTGGATAGAGCAAAAGAGAACAACCTGAAACTCAACAAAAACAAACGAAATGTAGTACATCAGACACACACTCAGCTCCAGTGGACTGAGACCAGACGAGGAAAAAGTGAGAGCAGTGACACAGCTCCCAGATCCACAGGATGAGCAGGAACTGCTGAGGTTGATGGGGATGATTCAGTACCTCGCAAAGTTCATCCCAGATTTGTCAGACATCAGTGAACCTTTAAGAAAGCTGCTTGAAGGAGACACGGAGTGGCACTGGGAGGAAACGTCTTAAACAGCTGGTCACCAACGCTCCAACCCTAAAGGTTTATGATGTTAACAAACCACTGACGCTGTCAGTAGATTCCAGCTCAGAAGGCATCGGTGCAGTCATATCGCAGGATGGACAACCAGTAGCTTACGGGTGGAGAGCTCTCACTGACTGTCAGCTCAGGGATGCGCAAATAGAAAAAGAGCTACTAGCCATTGTCTATGGGTGTGAGAAATTCCACCAGTATGTGTATGGAAAAAACATTCAGGTTGCGAGTGACCACAAGCTGCTGGAGAGTATTTTCAAAAAAAGTCCTTGCACCAAGCTCCCATGAGGCTTCAGACGATGCTGCTGAGGCTGCAAAGATACTGGCTTAAAGTCACCTGTAGACCGGGCAAGGAACTGCATGTTGATGTTGCAGATGTGTTGAGTCGAGCATTCATCAATGAGCAGAACGAAGAGCTGCTGGAGAAAGAACTAGAGGTACACATGATCACACATCATCTACTCATGTTAGAGGAAGAACTGCACAAGTTCGGGGCAGCAACGACAAACGACCCTGAAATGAAGTCACTGAAAGACATTAAGAGGTTGGACCAATGAAAAAAAGAGCAGCACCAAAAGACATTCAGCCCTATTGGACATTTAGAGATGACATCACACACACATCTGGGCTGAACCAGTGTTTGCCAGGCATGGCGTTCCTCGTGTTGTCATCTCAGATTAATGGTCCTCAGTGTTCCAGTGCTGAGTTCAAAGACTTAGTGGAACAGTGGGAATTCAAACACAACACGTCCAGTCCTGGTCATGCTCAGTCAAATGGCCGAGCAGAAAGGACGGTACAGATGATTAAGAATCTGCTGAAAAGAATCAGAAGTTACTGGTGACCCTTACATTTCACTACTGAAGCATCACAACACACCACTGGAGGGAGCAGGATTATCACCAGCCCAGCTACTAATGGGACGGCGGCTAAAAGGGAAACTGCCGACTTCAGCGTCACTCCTTACTCCTTACAGAGAGGGCTGTCCCAGTACGCAGTCAGCTGAAAGGAAAGCAGGAGGAACAACAACGATATTCTGACAGACAAACCAAGACACTGTCTGACCTGCAGGCGGGAGAAAATGTCAGGGTGCAGAAAGGAGGGGCCTGGTAGCTGGCAGTAGATCTTTGGTAGATCTTTGGTAGGTTGAACACCTGATGGGAGACTAAACAGAAGAAACAGAAAACTGATGAGAAAACCTTTTATGTCACAGAAACACGAGGCTGCAACCTGAACACAGACTCAGGGATGAAACCCTGCGACACAAACGACGGACACAGCAAAACACACAGGTTCAGCTGAGCACACTGTGGCTGCAGAAAACAAAGAGACACTGAATGAACAACCTGAAACACTCTCATGTCCAATCAGATCTGGTGGACAAGTGAGACGACCTGTTAGATACAGAGAGGAGATGAAGTAAACGCACAAGTCAGTGAATGTGTGTTGTTGTATTAGTTGTGGTTTCACAGATGTCGAAGTACATGGTTGTCTACATGCAGCTACTGTCAGAGCAGGTTGAAACATTTTCAGTGAGTAAAATGTTTAGTTACATTTGATGTTGGCGGAGTGTTCATCTTTAATAACACATGTTTCCACAGGTTAAATCAACAAAGGAACAGACTTAAAAATGCATAAAAAGGGGATCTTAATAAAGGGGGGCCTGTGATGGAGGAGATTCACTTAGGGACTGTGATGGATGGTCTGAGCAACAGGAAGTAGCAGCTTCTTAAGGGTTCAGTTCTACTACAGATCAAACACACTTGATAATATTCTACTATCTGTCTCAGAATGATCTTGCAGCGTCTGGGGACACGGTTTTACTTTTGGAGCCACCAGAAGATGATCCAGTTAGTTCTGTACATTAAATAACAGGTTTGACTTGTCCTTTAAATGTCCACATGAGTTCTGTTGATTCACGTCTGCATGTATATGTCAGGAGGAGTGAACCTCTGCAGATGAGGAGATGCTGTCACTGGACTCCAGAATGCTTGAGGTATCATGTCAGTGCTGTGGAGATGTCCTGCTTATTTAGTCCAGATTAATATAAAGTCAGTGATGTGGTGCTGATAAAAATATGTCTTCCAGGACCCAGAGACTGCACAGCCTCTACAGCAGCCTGGTAACATGGAGAGGAGATGCTGGAGGAAATCTACGTGATGCACAGATACTGCTGCTGATTGACATTTATTCAAAAGAATTCACAGACTGTAAGAATTCTGTACGGTATGAAGAACACCTGCAGTAACAGACAGAGCTGGAAGAAGTCAACACACTTGATATTTCAAGTTTCTGTTCTCGAGGCTGGAGACGTGTTCTCAGATTCATCAATAAACTCCAGGACGTTCATCTTCTTGGACATATGATAAGGTTTTCTTTATACTGTATAGAAACATGATAAATCCTGAGCATTTTCTACCATTTAACTGTATGTTCTGTCAAACTCAGTTTTTCCTCAATAATGACTTCAAACAGTTCAGTAGTGACATTACTCTCAGTACAAACAGAAACAACAAACTTAGAAAAAAAAACCCTGAAGAAAACCAGTTTCAACTCAAGAAGCAAACACACATTTTAAATTCATATCAGCTTCCATTTTAAGTGTTTATGTTTCTACTTAGATTTCCCATCTTGACAATGAGTGTTGTCATAAAGTTTGTTTAAACTTCAGACAGATTCCGCTCATATCTTTCTACAAATGTAACATTTATTTCATTTTCTTCAACGTGTTCCATCTTTATTGATCCAAAACAGTTGATTTGAAAATGCTGAGATGGAGAAGCAGCCAGAAATAAAGTGCTACTACCAAGTGGACCAATCACAGCTCTTGTTACATTTATGGGGAGTTGCATGTCATGCTATGGTGTTGGGGTCTGTTTTGTCGCCATAGCTACAGTGATTAAGCCTAAATCACTCACATTTCTGCAACTAAGTTTAATACAATGCACACATAACAGTCAATAATAATAATATGCAAAAGTGTATTCTTTATTTATTTATTTATTTTTTAAATGAAGGTCCCTCAAAGTAAGTATTCGATCACTGTCCACATGACCAAATGTCCCTCCTGGATGCAATGGCTGCTGCATGCCAGGACATCACAGCTGACAAGTGCCAGGACTGGATAAGGCATGCAATAAGATACTTCCCAAGATGCCTGGCCAGAGAAGACATCAGGTGTGATGTCAATGAAAATATGTGGCCCAATGCTGACGGCCGAGGAGATTAGCTTTTTTCTTCCTCTTTTACAGTGATTTCTTCTGCTCCTTTTTATTTTTGTGTATTTGACAACACAGCAATGAATGACAGCTAAATGCTGATTATTTTCCTCTTTACTGCAAGTCATTTTCATTTTCATCTTCTTCTTTCATAAACATTCTGTAAAGCTGCTCTGACATGGGTCGTTCACTTTTTGTACTGAGTGTTGTGCAAAGAAAGGAACAAAATTCCGGTCCAACAAATGAAAAATGAATAACGTCATCACAAACATTAATTTACATGTATGATCAATCCAATAATCTGTTGATTGTGACAGAAAAAAGAAAAAAGTAGATTTGACACATTCAAAGTGATTCAGTTTGTGTTATTCCATCAGTTGTCAGTGTTTTTTATGACACTGTGCTGTGACTGACTAAATGTTTCTGTTGGAAGACAACGTGTGTCAGTGCTTTGGTAGATTTGGTGAACTGTGTTAGTGTATTATTGTATTTGGAAGTGTGTGTCTGTGTTTAGTTACACTGCGTGATTTTGAGCATGCTGTTTCTCATCTATAATGTTGCTGTTTGCTGGATTACTGAACTTTATTGAAGGAGTTCAACTGGGAACTATTTCACTGCAGAGAGACCTGGACTCTGTCTCCAGGCCACCAGGACTTCAGGTCCTCCCACACCAGGTCACCAGGTACTTTATAATACTCATGGTCTGAAGGCCATATCTGTAAATGTAGTAAATCCAAAGGTCACAGAGTCACAGTCAGAAAATAATCATTAGAAAAACTGAAGGAAAAGTAAGGAAATGGAAAATTTAACAACATCAATGAAACATCTACAAACACTCACAGTAACAGACTTTCCAGTCTTGAGTTTCACTGATGGATCAAATGTGTATGTGATGGGTTTTTTATTGTTGATCTGGACTTTTAACTGACGTCCCCCCAGTGGTTTGTCCTGCAGGACGGAAATGAAACACAAGAAGAAGAATGAGACACAGAGACAGGAACAAATGAATGTTGGTGTCTATTAAATCTGTTGAATCTATATTTTCTATGAAAATAAAATAACTCTTAAATCAACATCACCTGATCAGACTTGTTTCTCAGACTGATATATCTGTAGTTGTCATTAACCACCACAGTGATGTCTCCTGACGTCTCCTGACTGTCTGAGCTGCTGCTGTTCTGTGTTTGTTCAGGTTTTTGGAGGAGACGACATCCACAGATTAGTCCTTTCACATCAGTCAGCTTCATGTTCTATCTCTCAATCATCCAGACTTTCTCATGTTTCATTTTCTGTTGCTCTTTGAGGTTGATCTGCTTCACACCAACAGACTGAACAAACTCATCAGGAAGGCAGAGTCTGTTGTTGGCTCTAAGCTTGTCTCCCTGGAGGAGGTGGTGGAGGACAGGATGCTGGCAAAGCTGCTGGCAATCATGGACAATCCCTCTCATCCCCTCTACAAAACACTGGACAAGCTGAAAAGCAGCTTCAGCAACAGACTCATTCAACCTGCTGCTGTAAGGAACGATACAGGACATCGTTCCTTCCAACTGCAATAAGACTTTACAACTCATCCACCTCTGTCAGATCCACCATCACAGAACTGCACTAATCTACCTTTCACCTTTGCACTTCAAGTATATCTTACATAGTCAAGTACTTATATGCATGTATCACACCTATACGATATATCATATTATATCCTTTCTTGTATGTGTATATATATTACATATTTTCATTAATACATGTTTACATATTATATATTGTAGTTATGTATGCTCACCTTGCACATATGACACATTTCTATGTGTATATTATTATTTTTATTAGTTATATACTGTTATTATATGGTATTATTTGATATCATAATTATTATTATATATTATATTAAATACTATACCTCTATTATATACTGTTTAGTTACAATACCACTACCATCATATCATCAGCACTACTGCCATCATCCTGCCACTGCACCAAATCCACCTATGTATCTTGTGTTTTTTTTTAAGTGTCCTTGTCCTATTCTGTGTTTTTATTTTTGCTTTTATTTGCACTCATTGACATGAATTAAATAGTTTTGGTTCATATTTTATTTGTAATAAACATTGAAGTAAAAAGTGCTGCAAATTGATGTTTCTGTGTGTTTGTACATCTCTCTCTCCATCCATGAGATTAAACATGAACCTCCTTCATGAATGTTGACTCATGTTTTCTCACTCAAAGCAGTAAAAGAAAATTAACAGTCTACATGAGACCATAAACAGATCCACATTTGACTTTCAATCTGAAGACTGTATTCATACCAAATTATTTGTAGAGTTGTATATCTGGACTTTACATGTTTCTCTGAGTTTTGTTGTTTGTGATGAGAATGATGTGTGTGAATAAAATACTTCGCTCTCCATGTCTTTGAGCTTCTTCTTTATCTCCTCAAGCTCTTTCTTTCTGGTCTCCATCTCTTTCTTTCTGGTCTCCAGCTTCTCTTGCAGCTTCTTCTTCTCCTTTAGTTCATTTACGTGAGGGGAGAGAGAAGATAAAGTTAAGATTCTGAACCCTTTATTAGACACATGTTGAAATATTTGGAAATACAGAATTTCAGTCTCAGAGTGTTGTTGTCGGACATTAGATGACGTTTTTACCTTTGGGATTTTTTTCAGAAAATCAAGATCGACTAATTTACCATATATGGTAATGGTATATATGGTTCCTTTTCCTTAAGTGGTGAACAAATGTAAACATGTATTTAGAGCATCAGACACTGATCAAAATACACATTATCACCTTAGACAACATCAGGAGACTTCTTCTTCTTCATGGTCCCTAATAAACCAGTTCTGCCCAGAGTTCATTCATAGGTGGACCTTGTAGACCACATTAGACCCTGATTAGACGTGAGAATGTTGGCTCAATGAAAACCACATGACAATAAACCTCACTGAGAGGAACAGGGACACAATTTAAAATGAACCGCCAATATGGTTCCAGGCCCATTAGAGGGTTAAACATGAAACTCTGTTTAATATTTCCAGCTCCTTCATTTCTCTCTGATGTTTCTTCTCCTGTGTCTTCTCATGGTTGAGCTTCTTATTGGACTTAGATGAAGAAGCAGATATTTAATTCAGTGTTTTTAGTGTCTGTTATTCCAGAGGAATTTAAGATGAACGTCTTCCCCAAGGTGCTCACCCAGTTCTACAGAGACACCATCAAAAGTGTCCTCAGCTCCTCCATCACTGTGTGGTACCCCACATCCTCCGCCCACACCAAGAACAGACTGGAACCTGCTCACTGCCTGTTCACTACACTCCCATCAGGTCCCAGGTTCAGGTCCATCAGGACCAGAACCACCAGACACCTGAGCAGTTTCTTTCCCTTTTGTTCTTTCTTGTCATGTTAAATTATTTAATGTATGTGGCACTGATAGACCAGGTGAAATGCTTGTGTACATTGTACATATGACTAATAGAGAGATTCTGATTCTGATTTAATCGATATTTGTGTCATTTATTGTTTTGATTTATATAAATTAAATTCTTATCTGTCGTTTGCGTCTGTGGAACAGTGAGAATGAAGTATGGTGGGTATGTGTCAAGAATTGTGTTACTCTGAGGTTGCCATGGAACCGGAGTGACTGATTGACACCTGATGTGGAGCACCTGGACCCGGTGTTTTGCAGCTACTTAAGCCCTGACGCTGATGGTCTCAGTCTCTTCCTACTCCAAACCAACTCTCAGCCAGCTCCTATTCTTTTGTGTTTTGTTTCCCATTACAACACTCACACACATTACATTTACACACGCATCTACATTCCCACTACTGATCCCACTGACTTTCACATCCCACAGGTTTAAACTGTTACTTTCGAGTATTTGATTATTTTCTGTTAAATAAATTGTTGTTAAATCGCTCCTGCCTTCCTCCCCCTCTGTCCTTTGTTGCAACCATTGAGCTGGGTTGTAACAATGATATAATAAACATCTAAGTAAAAAGTGTTGATATCTTCTCCTCCTTTAGTTCATTGACCTGAGTAAAAAGGAGGTGAAGTCCAGATTGTTAACAGTCAGACTCTAACTTGTCCAGAACATATTCTCTATTATCTACTGTGTGGATTTTAAATGCTGTTTATTCCTGTAGTTCTATCATTTGACCTGTAGATGGAGCAGAGTTGTGTTTGTGTTTGTCAAACTCCACCAGTAGTTCATTAATAACAGAGAACTCAGTCTCTCTGAGATTAGAGTCAAATATGTGAAGGTTTCTGTCTCTGATCAAATCATTTCTTTGTGTGTTGATCCAGCAGGTGGTCTACATCACACCAGTCTATTGGAGTTAGGAGATAGGACAGAGTATTCTGGCTAGAACATAGTCAGACCTTCTGACCTTCTAACAAGCAGAGAGAAGATGTTGACCACCAACATCAACCTCCTTAGAACAAGACAATGATCTGAATATTAAATGAAACAGAAACACATTGAAATGAGAACAAACTAGAATCTGTTAGAAACTACTAACCTCCTTCCCTTGTTTGTTGGAACCAGACGACTGAGAAGAATGAAGAGAGATCAGTAAAGATTATAAATGATGGACAAACAGATTGTATCATAGTTCTTATAATGTGATCACTTACCCAAGAAAACCAGGAATACTTGGAAACAGCAACTTCGATTTTCTCCAACTAGAAGAATTTATTAAAGTCAAATAAAAAGATTTTATCATCATTGATTCTATTTCTTCATGTCAGACTAAACAACACATTTGACTTTTAATCCGAGGAGTGTAAAACTATTTAATTTTCACTCTGTAAATAATCTGTATTTCTCTCTACATTTCTTTCTGTATGTTGTTTCTGATGTGAATGATGTGTGTGAACAAACTACTTCTCTCTCCATGTCTATGAGCTCGATCTTCACCTCATCTTTTATCTCCTCCACCTCTTTGTTTCTGGTCTCAATCTCCTCCTGCAGCTTCTTCTTCTTCTCCTCATTTAGTTCATTGACCTAAGAGTAGAAAACCTGCAGTTGTATCATTTCACCAGTAGATGGAGCAACGTCACAGTTGAGTCTGAAGGTATCAGTGTTTTCAAATCATAGACTGTACAAAGAGTGAATGCTACAACAGCTCCTCTAAAGTGAAGTCAAAGCATGTGGAGCTCCCCCTGGTGCCAAACTAAAACACAAAACTTATACAGAAATGGACAAATCAGTGTAGCGTGTAATCAAGTGTTGGGCATGTTACTCTTAAAAAGTAATTAGTTACAGTCACTAGTTACTTCTCCCCAAATGTAACTGAGTCAGTAACTGAATTACTCCACTATAAAAGTAACTAGTTACCAGGGAAAGTAACTATTGTGTTACTGTCCTTTTTTCTTTTTAAGTTTAAATATGTCTAATAATTAGATTTTTTTCTTAGCAGGTTTCACAGCCAGTTGCATAGAGTAGAATTGTATAGACACGTATTTACACAGAACTTTTAATATTTATTGCCCCTCAGACTCCAACTGGTAACATAAACCGCTTTCACATCCAAAGCCTGAGGTCGTACCTCCACCTGTGAGAGCTGCATGTCTGTTTTTTCGTTCCTCATACGTCATCGCGCACATTTCAGATAAAGTTACAGTTTTTTGATGACCTGAAGAATGGACCCGTCAAACCCCCGCTCTTTCTAAAGGCTGATATTAGAATAAATCACTGTGTCTTGTACAGAGCCTGATATCTGTCTCCAAATCCCCCTTTCCTCAGATACAGAGCGCTGCCATGATCATTAAAGTGGGAGACATCACTATACAAGCTGGATATAAACACAGTCACTGTTCATCTATGAGCTTCATTAATGATCATGTGACAACACATTTGATTTGTTTGAGAAAAAACAAGGAACAATAATCTCTGCCCTTCAGAGATCAGTCTTTATGGGAGCAGATCGAAACTTGTTTTCAGAATATAACAGGCAGATATGAGTCAGAGAGAAAAACACGGGTCAACCCGGTCCAACCAGTGACGACTCGCAACTTTTCCTATTCAGCATTGCTGCCGCTTCCCTCTGCTAGTTGGGTGTGGGTGTGATTTGTGTATAAACCGAACACTGTCTGTGATTGGCTTATCATGAAAGTCTACTGCACCATAGCCAACCATCATCACCTATGCGGTTGTTTCGCCCCTCCATCCTCTCCTCTCGGCTCCCATAGCTGAGAACCAAGTAACACGCACCATTTAATTGTGAGTAACCGAAACGGCGTTATAAAGATGGAAACGGTAATTAGTTAGATTACCCCGTTACTGAAAAATGTAACGTCGTTTATTTTAACGCCGTTACTCCCATCACCATATTTCTCAAAAAAAAGCTGAAAAATATGGTTTAACATGGGACCTTATGGCCGCACTCTAATCGCACTCTAGCCAGAGGATTTTTCTGTTTCAACCGAAAAAAAGTGGTTCAAAGTTGTCTGGCGGCCACAAATTCGGAGCTACAGAAATAAAAATTACATAAAAACGTAGGTATTTTTGTTGGCTTTCCGATGGCGCGTCTTTGATTCATGTAAGTCCTATGGTTTGGACTCCAGGCCCTTCCGAGCGAGGAGTGTGACCAACATCCCACCCATCCGCTCCCATGTTAAAAAAAAGTCAGATTTAGGGTGAAAAACAGCAACGCGAGGTGTTCTCTCTCTCGTCACAGCGGCCACAGTTTTGGCCGTACGTGCGTGGAACCAACATTAAATCGAAGAGAACCCTCGTCTGATGCTCACAATGTGTTCATTTCCCTCGTACGATCTATCGTTGGGGAGTTATGAACATTTGTTTGGAGGCCAAATCCCTGGGTACAGAGATAGCTACCCCTCACTTACATAAGAACTAAAGTTCTTATATAAACTGTGAGAGAGCAGGGGAGGGGCCGTAACCATGGTTACAAACCCCACACACACGGAGGAGGAGGGAGGAGCTTATAGTGACAGCATTATATAGGGGGGAGGGGCTAATTAACAGCAGGTGTGTACCTGCTCATCATGTTTGCTGCAGTACCTAAGGAGGGAGACTTTCATTAACACAACAGCTGTGTACCTGCTGACATCATAATAGAACACTAAGTCACTCACACCGCCAAATCATTACGACCACCTTAGACATGGACAGAGAAGGAGAAGGAGATTCGTCTGTGTTCTTTACATTGTTCTTTCTTGTAATAAAGTTTTTTTAAAGGCAAGATAAGACTTGTCAGCGGTGATCACTTCTTTCTTCAGCACATCAATATACAACTCTTCCTGTGGTATAGGCCATTTTGTCCATGGTTCTAGCTGAGCTCGCTCTCTCCCGAGGAATTCCCATTAACATCTGGCTCAGTGCAAAAAAAAAGCTAAACATACCTCTGTCCCTCTCATTCACATTTTTCCTTCTTCTTTGTTTGTGAAATTTCATCTGAAATGTTACAGAGGGACACAGCGCGTGTTTACCGGAGCACGTGCCCTGGCGACGCGCATGGGTAGATGGGTCCCTCCATGTTGAGTCAAAAGTCAAAAATAAGTCAAAGCCAAAGAAACTGACACCTGCAGGAAAAGAGGAGCAGTGTGTTCTTTCCTGATGAGGAGTGGAAAATCCTCAAAACTGACACCAGGTGATGAACTGACTGAAGACGCCTGCAGCTTGTCAGGAACACTCTGCACTTCAGAGTGGCTTCAGATAACAAGGGACAAACCACTGTTCAGAATGGGTTGAATGTGAAGAAGCCTCTGGTATGAACTGAAATTATACTAATTAAATTTATAATTGATTTGAATGGAATTATATTGATGATAAATGTTTTTGTTACTAACAGCAGAGGTCGTTTGGGTTTCATTATTAGGACAGATTGATGTATTCATGCAGCAGTGAAGGTAATTAAATGACATAAAGATTAAAAACAGTGAATATTCTGTACTTTAAAAACCTATGTTAAAGTTCATTTTCCCTGTACGACCTATCTAGGGTACAGAGACAGCTACCACCCCCCCCCCCCCCCACCATTTTTCTTCTTTATCTTCATGAAATCAATTTATTTTTGTAGCATCATCATCAATATTTAACAGCATCACAAGCCAGTAGACTTTAGTATTGATATTTAAAAAGAAAACTCAAGATCTGCCTTTACAGTTTGACGTTGAACTGAGTTTTAACTATTTATCTACTTATTTATTTAATTTCTTTACAGTGTTAGTTGTTGATCTTTTTATTCTCCTGTTACAGTAATTGTATCTCTTGTTCTATTATTTGCCTCTTAGCATTTTTTAAATTATTTTCATTCAGATGTTTCCACTTTGTCCTCTCATGTTTTCGTCCATTTCTACTAATGTGTAGTTTTTATTTCTTGACTGGTTCTTTCTTCCTGTTGTTGGTTTTCTCAGTCTCTGGTGTTTCCTATCCTACCATAGAGTTTCCACAGTTCTAGCTCTTCTTTTAATGAATGCTGTTCTTATTCACACATTATTAAGGTGTGTGTCTGCGGTGGTGATAAAACTCTTTGTGCTACATTTTGTATGTAAAGTAATTAAAGTGTGATTGATGGTTTATTGATCAGTGTGTACTGGCTCTAATGTGCCTCTGGCTCTTTAATTGTGATATGAACCTGTTTGCATCATTGACCCTGTGTGTGTGTATAGGTGTGTATATGTATATGAATGTATACATGTATGTGTATGTATTATTATTTATTCTCACTCATCACATGTATTTAGTCTTTATTCTATGTCTGCAGCGCCATCTATGGGTGAGACATGGTATTTTTACCTGTGGTTCCTCAGCCTGTTCACCAGGTGTGTGATTACCTGATCTACTGAAGACGATTCTATGCTCAGAGTTAAACCTGAAGAAGACGCATGGGTTGTATCTCAGTGTGTCCCACTGATGTTTTAAACATTTCATCATGAAATAACCATCTCAATAAAGGCTAGAAGGAGATATACAATTAGATTTAAATGTCTTTTTGATCTCGTCTGTTTCTATTTGTCCATGTCAGACTGGTTTAGTTGATCTGAAGGAGGTATTGATATGAAGAATCTACTTTGAATGATGTGTGTGAATAAACTACTTCTCTCTCCATGTCTATGAGCTTGTTCTTCACCTTCTGTTTTATCTCCTCCATCTCTTTGTTTCTAGTCTCCATCTCTTTGTTTCTGGTCTCCAGCTCCTTCTTCAGCTGATGTTTCTCCTCTTGAAGCTTCTTGTTGTCACCAGTTAGTTTTTCCAGCTGAGGAGAGAGAAGACAGAAAGAGGAGATGAGATTAACGACAGACCTCCTTCATGAATGTTCTTTTCTCTTTTCTTCTCATTCAAAGCAGTCAGAGGTTAAAGAAGAAAATCCTACGTGGATACGTAGGTCTGACCAGGATACTTGAACTCCTTCACTTGGGCCACAAACTTAAACCACAGACATTTTTATTCTTTATCCTCATGAAATCTATTTATTTTTGTAGCATCATTATCAATATTTAACAGCATCACAAGCCAGTAGACTTTAGTATTGATGATTAAAAAGTAAACTCAAGATCTGCCTTTACAGTTTGACTTTGAACTGAGTTTTAACTATTAATTTATTTATTTGATTATTTTACTGTTTTAGTAGTTGGTCTTTTTATTCTCCTGTTGCAGGAGATTACTCGGCCATGCTTTGGAGTAGAGAAATTCTGAAAAGTTTGTACGAGGCACGACAAGTGTAGCTTTCTTTTCAACAAAACAGCGTTTCTGTACCTGCTACGGTTTGGTCGCAGTCGCAGTTTACGTTTGGGTGAAAAAAGCTGAAAAATATGGTTTAACATGGGACCCTATGGCCGCACTCTAATCACACTCTAGCCAGAGGATGTTTCTGTTTTAACCGAAAAAAAGTGGTTCAAAGTTGTCTGGCGGCCACAAATTTGGAGCTACAGAAATAAAAATTACATAAAAACGTAGGAATTTGTGTTGTCTTTCCGATGGTGCATCTCTGATTCGTGTATGTCCTATGGTTTGGACTCCAGGCCCTTCCGAGCGAGGAGTGCGACCAACATCCCACCCATCCGCTCCCATGTTAAATAAAGGTCAGATTTAGGGTGAAAAACAGCAACGCGAGGTGTCTCTCTCTCGTCACAGCGGCCACAGTTTGGGCCGTACGTGCGTGGAACCAACATTAAATCGAAGAGGACCCTCGTCTGATGCTCACAATGCGTTCATTTTCCCCGTACGACCTATCGTTGGGGAGTTATGAACATTTGTTCGGAGGCCAAATCCTAGGGTACAGAGATAGCTACCCCCCACTTACATAAGCACTAAAGTTCTTATATAAGCTGTGAGAGAGCAGGGGAGGGGCCGTAACCATGGTTACAGAGGAGGAGGGAGGATCTCATAGTGACAGCATCATATAGGGAGGAGGGGCTAATTAACAGCAGGTGTGTACCTGCTCATCATGTTTGCTGCAGTACTTAAGGAGGGAGACTTTCATTAACACAACAGCTGTGTACCTGCTGACATCATAATGGAACACTAAGTCACTCACACCGCCAAATCATTATGACCACCTTAGACATGGACAGACAAGGAGAAGGAGGCCAAATCTCACTCCACAGACACTCCACTGTAGCTTATGACCACCTGCTCCTTCCACACACCCAACTGAGCAGCCAACCCTGACCCCACATTCAAATATGTCTGCCAAAACATTATGACCACTGAAGTCATTACAGCAGGAGAGTGGGGCAGGGACCGTTATTAACGCGACACTAGTGGCCTGGCTGCAATTCTGGCCTTTCTACCAACACAATGCTGGGTCTCAGACAATGCCAAAATATTATGACCACTCAGGCTATTACAACACTATAATGGGGCGGGGACTGTTATTGACCCGACACTAGTAGCACAGCTGCAGTTCTGGACTGTTAACTGACACAATGCTGGATGGAATTATATTGATGATAAATGGTTTTTGTTACTAACAGCAGAGGTCGTTTGGGTTTCATTATTAGGACAGATTGATGTTTTCATGCAGCAGTGAAGGTAATTAAATAACATGAAGATTAAAACAGTGAATATTCTGCCCTTTAAAAAGCTATGTTAAAGTTAGAATATTTGAATAAATTGGTAAAAACGTTTAAAAGTATGTAAGACATTTATTAGAGAGTGATGATGACTGTACATTTCTGTTTCTGTATGAAGGTTTTCACCCCAATATTTCCTCCAGTAATGAATAAAAATTGAGAAGAGGGAAAGAGTTGTCCTATTGCATCCATTACAGTTGGCCAGGCCATTTTTCAAATATGGGCAGAAGCGAAGCACAAGGGGAGCAGGGTCCCCAACCAGAGCCTCGTGTTCGCCCCCTGCTGTCAGTGTTCACGATGGCTCCTGAAGGCCAGGAAGGTTCCTCTGCCTGCTCTTCCCATACAAGCATGTGGAAGAGCAGGGGTCCCAGAACAGAACCATACCACCAAAGATAACATGCAAATAAAGTTTAATTTTGACAAAGTGATTCTGACTGAGCCTCATGTTCTGACATGGAGAAGAAGATGCTGCTTGGAGGTGAAGTGCTTCAAACCTACTCTCCTCAGCATCATCATGTGACATTAAGTTTCTTTCTTCAACAGCCACTGTGACTATTTTTTCCCCAAAGTTACTACCCACTCAGCATTTTCACACAAATCTTTCACGAGGTTTTGTTGCCAGGAAATTATGTTTAATGTGAAGGTTAAAGGTGTCTGTGCTAAATGTGTGTGATTGCTGAATGTCTCTACTGTTGTTAACAGTGAGAATTTCTCCACTGTGGGACGAATGAAGGCGTCTTAAGAAGAAACAAATAAAATGTTTGTGGTTCATGGGATCAGTTAAAAAGTCAAACATCCATGTGTTCGAAGTCATGTTTCTAATGGGAACCTCAGACCTGAGATCTGTCTCTAAGTTTATTCCCAGTTCTTCCAGTTTCCTGCTGAGTTTCTGTCTCTGGTTTCAGAACCAATGAGCAACACTTCAGTTTTAGAACCATCTCTGCTGTCCACAATCTGATAGAAAATAGAAAAATGATTTGATGATTCTCAGGAGAAAGAGACAAACCTCAGTCTCCAGTTTCCTCTTCAGTGTCTCCACTTCTTTCTCAGCTCTTTCTCTTTTCTTCTCCTCCTCTTTGAGCTTCTTCTCCCACTGAGAGTGAAGTCACATAAAGAGACATGATGAGAAACATTTACTTTGATTGAGGAACATGACAAACTGATTTGGTTCTAAACTACTTCCTTATTATGAAATTAAAAGATGTGTATTCAACATGAACCTCTGTTTCCAGCTCCTTTATATTGTTCTTCAACATTTCATCATGAAATCATCATCTCAATAAAGACAAGAAGGAGATATACAATTAGATTTAAATGTCTTTTTGATCTCGTCTGTTTCTATTTGTCCATGTCAGACTGGTTTAGTTGATCTGAAGGAGGTATTGATATGAAGAATCTACTTTGAATGATGTGTGTGAATAAACTACTTCTCTCTCCATGTCTATGAGCTTGTTCTTCACCTCATCTTTTATCTCCTCCATCTCTTTGTTTTTGGTCTCCAGCTCTTTGTTTCTGGTCTCCATCTCTTTGTTTCTGGTCTCCATCTCTTTGTTTCTGGTCTCCATCTCCTTCTTCAGCTTCTTCTTCTCCTCTTGAAGCTCGTTGTTGTCACCAGTTAGTTTTTCCAGCTGAGGAGAGAGAAGACAGAAAGAGGAGATGAGATTAACAACAGACCTCCTTCATGAATGTTCTTTTCTCTTTTCTTCTCATTCAAAGCAGTCAGAGGTTAAAGAAGAAAATCCTACGTGGATACGTAGGTCTGACCAGGATACTTGAACTCCTTCACTTGGGCCACAAACTTAAACCACAGACATTTTTCTTCTTCATCCTCATGAAATCAATTTATTTTTGTAGCATCATCATCAATATTTAACAGCATCACAAGCCAGTAGACTTTAGTATTGATATTTAAAAAGAAAACTCAAGATCTGCCTTTACAGTTTGACTTTGAACTGAGTCTCAACTATTTATTTATTTATTTGATTATTTTACTGCTTTACTAGTTGGTCTTTTTATTCTCCTGTTGCAGGAGATTACTCGGCCATGCTTTGGAGTAGAGACATTCTGAAAAGTTTGTACGAGACACGACAAGTGTAGCTTTCTCTTCCACAAAACGGTGTTTCTGTACCTGCTACGGTTTAGTCGCAGTTTACGTTTGGGTGAAAAAAGTTGAAAAATATGGTTTAACATGGGACCCTATGGCCGCACTCTAATCACACTCTAGCCAGAGGATGTTTCTGTTTTAACCGAAAAAAAGTGGTTCAAAGTTGTTTGGCGGCCACAGATTTGGAGCTACAGAAATAAAAATTACATAAAAACGTAGGCATTTTTGTTGTCTTTCCGATGGTGTGTCTCTGATTGGTGTATGTCCTACGGTTTGGACTCCAGGCCCTTCCGAGCGAGGAGTGCGACCAACATCCCACCCATCCGCTCCCATGTTAAATAAAGGTCAGATTTGGGGTGAAAAACGGCAACGCGAGGTGTTCTTACTCTCGTCACAGCGGCCACAGTTTTGGCCGTACATGCGTGTAACCAACATTAAATGGAAGAGGACCCTCGTCTGACGCTCACAATGCGTTCATTTTCCCTGTACGACCTATCGTTGGGGAGTTATGAACATTTGTTCGGAGGCCAAATCCTAGATACAGAGATAGCTACCCCCCACTTACATAAGCACTAAAGTTCTTATATAAACTGTGAGAGAGCAGGGGAGGGGCCGTAACCATGGTTACAGAGGAGGAGGGAGGATCTCATAGTGACAGCATCATATAGGGAGGAGGGGCTAATTAACAGCAGGTGTGTACCTGCTCATCATGTTTGCTGCAGTACTTAAGGAGGGAGACTTTCATTAACACAACAGCTGTGTACCTGCTGACATCATAATGGAACACTAAGTCACTCACACCGCCAAATCATTACGACCACCTTAGACATGGACAGAGAAGGAGAAGGAGATTCGTCTGAGTTCTTTACATTGTTCTTTCTTGTAATAAAGTTTTTTTAAAGGCAAGATAAGACTTGTCAGCGGTGATCACTTCTTTCTTCAGCACATCAATATACAACTCTTCCTGTGGTATAGGCCATTTTGTCCATGGTTCTAGCTGAGCTCGCTCTCTCCCGAGGAATTCCCATTAACATCTGGCTCAGTGCAAAAAAAAAGCTAAACATACCTCTGTCCCTCTCATTCACATTTTTCCTTCTTCTTTGTTTGTGAAATTTCATCTGAAATGTTACAGAGGGGCACAGCGCGTGTTTACCGGAGCACGTGTCCTGGCGACGCGCATGGGTAGATGGGTCCCTCTATATTGAGTCAAAAGTCAAAAATAAGTCAAAGTCAAAGAAACTGACACCTGCAGGAAAAGAGGAGCAGTGTGTTCTTTCCTGCTGAGGAGTGGAAAATCCTCAAAACTGACACCAGGTGATGAACTGACTGAAGACGCCTGCAGCTTGTCAGGAACACTCTGCACTTCAGAGTGGCTTCAGATAACAAGGGACAAACCACTGTTCAGAATGGGTTGAATGTGAAGAAGCTACTGGTATGAACTGAAGTTATACTAATTAAATTTATAATTGATTTGAATGGAATTATATTGATGATAAATGTTTTTTGTTACTAACAGCAGATGTCGTTTGGGTTTCATTATTAGGACAGATTGATGTATTCATGCAGCAGTGAAGGTAATTAAATGACATAAAGGTTAAAAACAGTGAATATTCTGCCCTTTAAAAACCTATGTTAAAGTTCATTTTCCCTGTATGACCTATCGTTGGGGAGTTATGAACATTTGTTTGGAGGCCAAATCCTAGGGTACAGAGACAGCTACCCCCCTCCCCCCTCCCCCCCCCCCAACATTTTTCTTCTTTATCTTCATGAAATCAATTTATTTTTGTAGCATCATCATCAATATTTAACAGCATCACAAGCCAGTAGACTTTAGTATTGATATTTAAAAAGAAAACTCAAGATCTGCCTTTACAGTTTGACTTTGAACTGAGTTTTAACTATTTATCTACTTATTTATTTAATTTCTTTACAGTGTTAGTTGTTGATCTTTTTATTCTCCTGTTACAGTAATTGTATCTCTTGTTCTATTATTTGCCTCTTAGCATTTTTTATCATTATTTATACTCTGATGTTTCCACTTTGTCCTGTTTTCGTCCATTTCTACTAATGTGTAGTTTTTATTTCTTGACTGGTTCTTTCTTCCTGTTGTTGGTTTTCTCAGTCTCTGGTGTTTCCTCTCCTACCATAGAGTTTCCACAGTTCTAGCTCTTCTTTTAATGAATGCTGTTCTTATACATACATTATTAAGGTGTGTGTCTGTGGTGGTGATAAACTCTTTGTGCTACATTTTGTATGAAAAGTAATTAAAGTGTGATTGATGGTTTATTGATCAGTGTGTACTGGCTCTAATGTGCCTCTGGCTCTTTAATTGTGATATGAACCTGTTTGCATCATTGACCCTGTGTGTGTGTATAGGTGTGTATATGTATATGAATGTATACATGTATGTGTATGTATTATTATTTATTCTCACTCATCACATGTATTTAGTCTTTATTCTATGTCTGCAGCGCCATCTATGGGTGAGACATGGTATTTTTTACCTGTGGTTCCTCAGCCTGTTCACCAGGTGTGTGATTACCTGATCTACTGAAGACGATTCTATGCTCAGAGTTAA
The DNA here is from genome assembly GCF_022458985.1 of Mugil cephalus. Classification (NCBI taxonomy): domain Eukaryota; kingdom Metazoa; phylum Chordata; class Actinopteri; order Mugiliformes; family Mugilidae; genus Mugil; species Mugil cephalus. The sequence goes on from NC_061770.1 coordinate 30,766,172, forward strand.
ACCCTGAAGAAGACGCATGGGTTGTATCTCAGTGTGTCCCACTGATGTTTTAAACATTTCATCATGAAATAACCATCTCAATTAAGGCTAGAAGGAGATATACAATTAGATTTAAATGTCTTTTTGATCTCGTCTGTTTCTATTTGTCCATGTCAGACTGGTTTAGTTGATCTGAAGGAGGTATTGATATGAAGAATCTACTTTGGATGATGTGTGTGAATAAACTACTTCTCTCTCCATGTCTATGAGCTTGTTCTTCACCTTCTGTTTTATCTCCTCCATCTCTTTGTTTCTAGTCTCCATCTCTTTGTTTCTAGTCTCCATCTCTTTGTTTCTGGTCTCCAGCTCCTTCTTCAGCTGATGTTTCTCCTCTTGAAGCTTCTTGTTGTCACCAGTTAGTTTTTCCAGCTGAGGAGAGAGAAGACAGAAAGAGGAGATGAGATTAACGACAGACCTCCTTCATGAATGTTCTTTTCTCTTTTCTTCTCATTCAAAGTTTTTTTCAAATTTTCTTCTTTATCCTCATGAAATCAGTTTATTTTTGTAGCATAATTATCAATATTTAACAGCATCACAAGCCAGTAGACTTTAGTATTGAAATTTAACAAGAAAACTCAAGACCTGAATTTGTTTCTTTCACCGTTTTAATAGTTGCCATTTTTATTCTTTGGTTAAAATAATTTATTACTTTCTCTCTTGTTTATCTTTTAGTATTTGTAGTAATAATAATAATAATAATAATAATAATAATAATGCCTTGGTTTTATACAGCACTTTTCCATTAGATGTTCAAAGCATTTTACAATTGACTGCATTATTCTTTCGCTCACACAGTCACACTCTGGTGATGGTAAACTACCTCAGTAGCAGTGTTGGGGGGTAACGCGCTACAAAATTAACACGTTACCGTAATATATTACGTTTAGGCAGTAAGGGAGTAATATAACATGTTACTAACTATATTTTAGTAATATTATTACAGTTCCTGAGTCCGGTAATGTGTTACAATCCGAGCTGTCGCACAGGCGGAGATTTAAAAAAAACAACACAGGGGCAACAGCCGTAAATAAAGAGGAGAAGAAGAAGACGGTTTAAAATCAACAGAAGAAGAAGAAAACTGCAAGATAGCAACAACTGAATGTTTTCTAAGTGGTTATACTCGCACTATTCTGAATTTGTCACAGAAATGGATAAGAACCACTTTATTATGTGGTCAGAGGCCGAGGGAACCGTCTACGGCTAAAAATAGTAAAGTACAAGTAACCTGAACAAACACCTGGAGTTAGAGGCTAAACGACGGCATGAGCAAATCTAAACAATGAAAGTTGTATTTCCCCAGACCAGAGGTGAAGATGTTTGACCCAGGAGAAGTGAGGAGGCTGAGTGTGTCATGGAGGATGTGCTGAATCTTTCTACAGTTGAGTCGCTGGCGTTTAAAAAGCTTGTCAGCAAAATCCCTGTTTCATCAAGTGACAAGGTAAAAACTAATCTCTAATGATATAACGTTGGTCCTATTGTTAAGGTATAAACGCATTTCCACAGATAGTTAATTTAAGATGAGACACTACAGGTGGTGTTAGAGGTGATTTAATGATTAAAAGTTGTTTTAATTTGTTAAGTCAGTTGTGTTTGCAGAGGGATTTTCATGGTTGTTATTGTCACATCATCTCAGAATAATTTAACAGTAACAATAATACATCTCCATGTTTTACAGTACTCATAAATAAGACTGTGTGTGATAATGAACAAAGCTCTAAAAAATATGGATAGAAATATATAAAGTTATGAGTCAATAGAGATTAGTGTCTCAGTGTCTGAGGAAAAATCATTCACGGAAGAAAAACTTTAAAACTTTGCAATGTAAATTTCAGTTCATATACTTGTAGCAGATTAAAAGAATAAGGTGAAAATAATAAAAGGACTATTCACCATGAAAAAATATTGTGCACCTTCATTTTGTAATGTCTTGTCATAAATATTTATTTTGGTGAAAGTAACTAAAAAGTAATAAGTAACTTATTACTTTACACAGAAGGTGATATTGTAAAGAAACTTATTACTTTCAAATGCAAGTAACTTGTAATATAAAATATATTACATTTTGAAAGTAACTTGCCCAACACTGCTCAGTCACAGCTGCCCTGGACACTCACAACCACACACCAGTGGAGTTCCCACTGGGGACGAGGTGGGTTAAGTGTTATGCCAAAGGACCAATGGACAAACTATGGACAGGGCAGAACCGAACCACCAACTTTTCAGTATTTCAGTTTGTACTATTTTTATTCAGATTTTTGTCACTTTGTCCTCTTATGATTTATTCCATTTCTACTGATCTGAAGATTTTATGTTTTTATGAACCAAGCTGATTTGGTTCTAAACTACTTCCTTATTATGGAATTAAAAGATCTGGATTCAACATGAACCTCTGTTTCCAGCTCCTTTATTTCTCTCTTCATGGTTGAGCTTTTTCTTAAACTGGGATGAAGAAGAATATCTGTAATATTAGTTTGTTTGTGTGTTTGTAGTGTCTATTATTTGGAGGAATTGAATTAATATTTAAGTGTTTTGTTTAAATGTGGTGTCATTTATATGTGTGCCTTCAATGCTGGGAGTGTCTGCAAAATTTTATAAAGACTCTTGATTCTTGATTTATTGTTGTGATTTACGTGAACTAAATATTTATCTGTGCATTTTATCATGTAATAAAAAAGTGAATCCGGAATTTATAACAAAGTTGACTTTGACTTTTCTCTCCATGTCTATGAGTTTGTTCTTCACCTCATCTTTTGTCTCCTCCATCTCTTTGTTTCTGGTCTCCAGCTCCTCCTGCAGCTTCTTCTTCTCCTCCTTTAGTTCATTGACCTGAGAGGAGGAGAAAACCTGCAGTTATATAATTTCACCAGTAGATGGAGCAAAGTCACAGTTGAGTCTGAAGGTATCAGTGTTGTCAAATCATAAACTGTACAAAAATGTGTGCCATGGCAGCTCCTTTAAAGTGAAGCATGTGACTGGATGTAGCATAGGTCACAAGTCCTGTATACTCCATGTTAGGAAATAGGAATTGTGCCAAACTAAAATGCAAAACTACTAAGAAAATAGACAACTAAGTACAGTGTATCATTCAACATTTCTGTGTGTGTATTGGGGGTAGAGTAGAGCATCAGCAGAGAGACTGGATCAAAACTCAATCAGTCAGTTTGATATGTACGATGATGGAAAAAAGTTTTCAGACACCCCATGCATTTGTGAGATACTGCATTAAGAATCACTCTTTGGTCTTCAAGTGTATTTTCTTTTAGTACAGCCACAGACAAAACACTAAACAAAACCTAAAACCTAAAAAGTATTGGTTCCATAAAAATACATAAGAAATGTTGAGTATTGTGTCATTTTGGTTCCAGTGATCCACTAATGATGGCCATACTTTTAATTAAAAGACACATTTTTCTGTTGCCGTGCTTCATATCTGTATAAAGAGACAACAACGGCTAAAACGAGGAACCTAACGCATGAAGCACGACTGAAGATACAGATTCTCAGCCAGGAAGGGAACAGCTGCCACCAGATCACTAGGAAGTGCAGATGCAGTCCTTCATCAGTTGGATCCACTCTGCAGAAATACAGAAGAACCAAAAGCTTGGAAGACAAACCAAGATCTGGGCGTCCAACGGTTTCTTCAACAAGAAATGACCTCATCCTGATCCACATTTACAGGACGATGGGAAGTGGGAGAAGATTCTGTGGTCAGATGAGTCCAGTTTCCACCTTTATCTCCCTCCTGCTAATGTGAGGGCACATAGAAGACCAGGCCAAGCATCATCTCCTGCATCTACAGTAGCTACTGTCAAACATGGTGGAGGCAGCATCATGGTTTGATGAATGAGTGCTGCTGGTGTTGGTCATCTAACTGTATGTGATGACACAGTGAACTCTGACAGATATTGAGCCATTCTTCAAAACCACATGCTTCCTTCTGCACGCGCTCTGTTCTGTCAAGGTTCAAACCGGATGTTTCAACAAGATAATGCTCATTATATCCTCACATCCAGGGCTGGTAGAACCTGGCTGCAGGAGCACAGGATCCAGGTCTTACTGTGGCCCCTTAATCCCCAGACATGAGCCCCGTTGAAATTCTGTGGTGGATTATCTAAAGCTCTGTTTCAAAGGCCAAACCATAGAATTTAGAAGAATTAAAAGTAGTAATTAAAGAAGGAGACATGTGAGACATGTGGATTCTGGTGTCCGAAGCATATTTATAATAGTAAAAATAAATAAAAAAATTTAAAAAGTACAAATTGTTACTCAATTCTCCCCACTTTACTTGCTCATATGAGTATTTACTGCAAGAAATGAAAATGTAAGGACCTATTTAGCTCAAAAGTACAAAACTGTCCTTCCTGGATAACGTCTGGGCTAAAGATCTAAGTACAAAATTATGCTAAAAATGTCAAAAATCTTAATAAAGGCATTAATGATACACTGGGGCATAATTACGTTAGTGTTTGTAATGATACCTACAAATATAGTAACAACACTAAGCTCATTTACATTTTTATTCAAGAAATACTTTTGTTCCCATTTTTGGATTCTGAAATGTCCTTCCTGTGTATCACACATAAAGTGGCTATATGACCATATTTGGATTTGGACATTCATGTTACAGGGTGTTGTATCAGCCAACAGATTCTGAAGGACCCGAAAGAGATGACAATGTCAGTAAATCTCTCTTAAAATGTTGATATTTTGACCTTTTTGCTCAGTGGTACATGATGTACCACCATGATTACACAGTAGACCCAGTTAGTGCCTGTTACCCAGGACATGTCCTCTGGTAGAAAGACTGGACATGTTAATCAATTCAGTAGCTGTAGGTTTTTAGACATTGATTTGATGTTGTACTGTTCTTCTTGTATTATTATTAATAGCAGCTGATTTTTACTTTTTTTTCCCTTTTAAAATCCTTATACGTCTTTAACACACACACACACACACATATATATACATACAGTATATATACACACATATATATATATACATATATGTATGTATATATATAATTTGAATTTGTTTGTGTCTGTCTAATGCAGCCACACCGTTAAAAACACAAAAGAGATTTTCCACAAAAATAAATAAACCATCACATCATCAAATTAATATTTAGTCCTGGTGACATTAGCAGCAGTAGAGCTCTAATTCTACTCCATGTTCCTCATGAGCCTTTCACACTGTTGAGCGATAATCTTGTCCCATTATTTTAATTCTTCAAAATCCTTTGGTTTTGGCTTTGAAGCGGACCTTTTGATAGATTTGTGGAAGGAATCATGTGGGTTTGAAGAATTGCTCAATATTTGTCAGAGTTCAATGTGGCAACAGAAAAATGTCTTTTAATGTTTAACACAGCCTTCATTAGTGGATCACTGGAACCAAAATGACACAACTGTCAGGACTTATTGTTGAGGTGAGGACCCAAAATGCAGAACTAAAGATGAGGAGGCAGGGAATCAGAGGAAAAGGGGTTCTGCGTTAGGAAGGTAATCCAGAACTCAATAAGGCAAGCACACATAGGAGGAACAAGTGGAAAGCAACATATGGAACACATCAGTTAAGTACCACAACAATGCAACAAGGAACAAAGAAAAAGGAGGCACGACAGACAGGAAGTTACAAAGCTTGACAAAATAATACGGAAAACTGAAACATGATACAAGACATAATCATGAAAACAATACTTTCTTTCTTTTTATGGAACCAGTCATTTGTTAAGGTTATAATGACTGTTAGGATTTGTTTAGTATTTTGTCTGAGATTTTACAAAAAACAAGTGCATTGGGTGTCTGAAAACTTTGTCCCACCTCTGTGTGTGTATATATATACATATATATATATATACACACACATTTGTGTTTTCATAATCAAACACAAATGTATTATGTATACACATAATGTAGGAAAAGGTGTTTGAGCATTAGTGGTTGGTGTGTGTTTTTATCTACATGTTTCTCCATCTCTTCAGTCTTGTTCTTCAGTTCTTCTTTGGTTTTCTGCAGCTCTTCTTCAATCTTCTCATATTTCTGTGTCAGATATCAGACAGACAGATGGATGATGATCAGTCAGCAGGTTTACTGATCAAACTTTCTTCAAACTGATCAATCTGAACCTTTAATCTTTCACTTCTTGTCTCTTACATCTTTAGTTTCTCCTAAAAGTTTCTCCTTCTCTGCTTCATCTCTGGATCTTTTCTTGGTTTCTGTGTAAAATCAAAGCAGCTGAATTCAACTAGAAAAGAAGTTTGCTGGTGTTTTACATCATTAATGTGGTGACTCATCTGTAACTTACTGGTTCTATTTTGTCTCCACACAAAGAAGACACATGCTAAAATAACCATGATGCTAACAGCTAAGCTAACAACCAAACCAGTGTTGTTGGGAACAGCAGAACTGAAGAAATCATCTGAAATGAAAAGACACAGAGTTACATGACATTTCTACACAATCACACACAAACTGTGTCAAACTAAAATCATGTCATGGTCCGTTCTCTAAGCGTGTTCTACCTGGAACATGTATGTGAGCCTCTCTGGTCTGGTGGGTGTTGTTCTGTTGGACTCTACAGGTGAAGCTGTTGTTGTGTCTCTTGTCCACAGTCACTCTGCTGCTGACAGTATAGAGGTCATCAGGACCTCTGACTGTCTCTGGAGGTCCAGCAGAGAGCAGGTTTCCCTCAGCGTCCAGCCACAACACCTCAGGCTCTGGATACCATCCTCTGGATTCACACTGTAGCACCACTCCTCCTCTGTCTCTGTCCATCCCTGATAAACTGATGACGGGTGAGGAGACAGGAGCTGATGCTGGGCGCAAGAAAAAAGAAACATGTTCTTTAGGTTTGTATATTTCACAGAAACATTTATTTTCTTCACAATTGTCAGTAGTCCTCTGTCATGTGTTTTGTATAACTTTTATTAATTAGCCTTTCTAACAACACCCTCCAACAGATAGATACAACTTGTTTCATGTAATTGTGATGACAGTCTCTTTTATCATCTGTTGGTCAGTGTGTTCAGTAAAGCAATTAATATACAAGCCGCCCAATTCCATTGGTTGTCATGGGGAATGTGAACTCACTGACCAACAAGACTTGCACTGGTTATTAACATGGACATGTGACGGCGAAGACGACCATCTGCTGCCATGGCATAGAATAAAACATAGAAACATAACAATAATTTGGTTTAAATGTTTGGGCATCGTCATGTTTGTAGATCAACCAACTATCTATCTATCTATCTATCTATCTATCTATCTATCTATCTATCTATCTATCTATCTATCTATCTATCTATCTATCTATCTATCTATCTATCTATCTATCTATCTATCTAATTAACATGTAAATCATGTCTTCACTCACCAACTCGTAGCTGAACAAAAGTCTCCTTCCCCAGTGCTGGAATAAAACATTTGTATTTTCCCTCATCAGAGAGTTTCACTTTGCAAAGTTTCAGTGATATGTTTCCTTTCGTCAGCTCATCAGTGAACAGAGATGTTCTCCCCTCAAATGATTCATGCTTTTTATCCACGAGTTCTTCACGATAACGCCTCACATGGACAAATCTGGGGTTGAGATCAGGTCTGGTCCACTCCACCGTCAAGTCAGTGGCGTCTACAGCAGGCTGCAGGTAACATGGTAAAACCACATCTCCACCAAGAGTTGATAGTATTGGCTGAGATGAACCGATAAGTTCAGGCTGAACTGGAAATCAGAGAGAGTCTCTTTAAAGTGTGAAGTTAATTAATTTCATGTCCTCAAATAAGCATTTAACTTTTTATCTCTGCAGACTTGATCGTGACTAAACTATTTAACAGAATCTAAAGCACCTGATATAATCTGTAGACATCATTCAACTTTTTCTCATGTTAAAAAGAAAACTAAATGTTGCAAAAATCAGCCATATCGAAAAATCACAATTTAAATCGAATCAGCAGAAAAAATGAAAAAGAATTTCGGTAACACTTTCTATGCAGGTTGTATTTATAATGCCCTATGAATGCACTCATAATGTTTTATAAGGTGTCTATAAAGCATTATAATGGTCATTATTACCATCTATACATATTCACAAGTCGTCATAACCAACTTCATGATGCATTATGACAACTGGTTATGAATGATTATAATTTTAATTTGAATAGTGCATTATAAATATGTCAATATCTGCCTAGTCACTTGTTAATGTTATGATGCATCATAACTACTTTGCTTTGCTAAATGTGCATAGTGATGCATAATGAGTTTTGACTTCTACTATAGTCCTTTATATCTGTAGTTATAAGTATATGTAATAAAGTTATAATAATTCTATACATCTCCCTACAGCACACTGTTATAAACAGCTATGCAATATCATAAGTGCTATTTGTCAGCGCTAAGTAAAGTGACAAGAATATGACACTATTATTAACAGATATAAGTTACTATGAGTAATTAAAAGGTGCAATGAACTAAGTCCTGAATCTTAGAGCAAATGAAATGCCTGGACAGTAAAGACAAAAGAAATGCATTTAGTTCACTTTATTTTCATTTAAACCAACACACATAATCAGAATGATTATCAATGCTCTGAGCACATTATACAAACACATGAAACACATGAAACAGGCCACAAAAGTGGCACGGCGTGGTCCTAGAGATGTGGCCCTTAAAATCGCCTTTGGGTTGGTGAGGTGATTCAGGGTCAGAGGTCAGGAGATGGTTTGACAGCAACTACAAGAAGAACAGAGGCAAATCTTTAGTGCTCTAGCTGGGTTTGTTTTTTTTGCAGAAAGCTTTGATTGAAAACACATAAGCAGATCACGTTTTTTTGTTTAAAGCAGCCTAATGAGACATGATGTTACCGCATATCATGCAGGCAGCGCAGATTACCCGTAGGTGGCTTAAGCTAGCTAGACGAAAGTTACCAGACACGGCTAGTTTTAATTCACAAATTAGATCGTTTTCATATTCTTGCGTTTAATGATTGAAACCATTCGAAATCATTGCTTTAATATGTAAACGATGTGCTTCATGTAAGCAAAGTAAGGCATTAGCTCAAAAAACACTAGCAGGACAGAGAGAGGACCTACCTGTCCTGGAGAGGACTCAGAGGAGAAAGGAAAGAAAAGCCGCTTTATGACTAGTACATACAGTCAATGCTTTACGACAGTGGGAGGAGCTGGGGACGGAGGTGGGTGGGTGGGGTCAGAGGTCAGGTTTCATGAACTAAGGAATGACATTTCTACAATAATAATAATATAAATAAAAACGATATCAAAATAATATCTGACGGCATTCAATAAAGGCGGACATTTCTAGCGATCCTGTATAAGAGACCAATATAACAAATAACCATTAATTTTTTTTCGAATCTCAAAGTGCCGAATCCTGCAGCAAAATTGACGTTACATTAAAAACCGAAATAAGACCATTACAAATCTAGTCTAAATGAAATTAAATCAAACCTCTTCATTGCGCAGTGTCCCATTGACAGTCGTCCTCACGAAATAACTTCCAATTGAAATACATCAGTTTGAAATTCGTTTCGAGCGGCATGAAAATTTGAGGAAAATCGGCAGGCACCAAACAATAGATTAATTTTCGTGACAGTTTCACATCCACTGTGACACCGGGTTGGCATTTAACCGCTTCTTTATACAGGATCGCTAGAAATGTCCGCATTTATTGAATGCCGTCAGATATTATTTTGATATCGTTTTTATTAATATTATTATTATTGTAGAAATGTCATTCCTTAGTCCATGACCCCTGACCTCTGACCCCACCCACCCACCTCCGTCCCCAGCTCCTCCCACTGTCGTAAAGCATTGACTGTATGTACTAGTCGTAAAGCGGCTTTTCTTTCCTTTCTCCGCTGAGTCCTCTCCAGGTCAGGTATGTTGTCTCTCTGTCCTGCTAGTGTTTTGTGAGCTAATGCCTTACTTTGCTTACATGAAGCACATCGTTTACATATTAAAGCAATTATTTCGAATGGTTTCAATCATTAAACGCAAGAATATGAAAACGATCTAATTTGTGAGTTAAAACTAGCCGTGTCTGGTAACCTTTGTGTAGCTAGATTAAGTCACCTACGGGTAATCTGCGCTGCCTGCACGATATGCGGTAACATAATGTCTCATTAGGCTGCTTTAAACAAAAAAATGTGATCTGTTTATTTGTTTTCATTCAAACCTTTCTGCATAAAAACAAACCCAACTAGAGCACTAAAGATTTGCCTCTGTTCTTCTTGTAGTTGCTGTCAAACCATCTCCTGACCTCTGACCCTGAATCACGTCACCAACCCAAAGGCACTTTTAAGAGCCACATCTCTAGGACCACGCCGTGCCACATTTGTGGCCTGTTTCATGTGTTTGTGTAATGTGCTCAGAACATTGATAATCATTCTGATTATGTGTGTTGGTTTAAATGAAAATAAAGTGAACTAAATGCATTTCTTTTGTCTTTACTGTCCAGGCATTTCATTTGCACTAATTTACCTAAAGCTGACAAATAACACCTATGATATTAACACTGTGCATATGGGGTAAAGATGCCAGACTCAGGACTTAGTTCATTGCACCTTTTAATTACTCATAGTAACTTATATCTGTTAATAATAGTGTCATATTCTTGTCACTTTACCTAGCGCTGACAAATAGCACTTATAACAGTGTGCTGTAGGGAGATGTATAGAATTATTATAACTTTATCACATATACTTATAACTACAGATATAAAGCACTATAGGCGAAGTCAAAAGTCATTATGCATCACTATGCACATTTATCAAAGCAAAGTAGTTATGATGCATTATAAAACTAACAAGTGACTAGGCAGATATTGACATATTTATAATGCACTATTCAGATTAAAATTATAATCATTCATAACCAGTTGTCATAATGCATCATGAAGTTGGTTATAACGACTTGTGAATATGTATAGATGGTAATAATGACCATTATAATGCTTTATAGACACCTTATAAAACATTATGAGTGCATTCATAGGGCATTATAAATACAACCTTCATAGAAAGTGTTACCAGAATTTCATATCGTCCAAACCCTAGTTGTCTGTCTGTCTGTCTGTCTGTCATGTAAATCATGTCTTCACTCACCAACTCGTAGCTGAACAAAAGTCTCCTTCCCCAGCGCCGGAATAAAACATCTGTATTTTCCCTCATCAGAGAGTTTCACTTTGGAGATTGTCAGTGATATGTTTCCTTTCGTCAGCTCATCAATGAACAGAGATGTTCTCCCCTGAAATGATTCATGCTTTTTATCCACGAGTTCTTCACGATAACGCCTCACATGGACAAATCTGGGGTTGAGATCAGGTCTGGTCCACTCCACCGTCAAGTCAGTGGCGTCTATAGCAGGCTGCAGGTAACATGGTAAAACCACATCTCCACCAAGAGTTGCTACTATTGGCTGAGATGAACCAATCAGTTCAGACTGACCTGGAAATCAGAAAGAGACTGTTTAAAGTGTGAAGTTTCATTCAATAAAACCACTGATCTCTGCAGACTTGATCATGAAAAAATTATTTGACAGAATCTGAAGCACCTGTGTCAGTTTGTGAAAGTTTTCTCCACATTATTAAATCATACAATGAATAAACAGACAGGAATGTTGTGCTTGGGTCATTTATCTTTAATTAAAAATAACTTAGCGTCCAATTTACCTTGGCAGACATGTGAGAGGAAAAGATGTAAAACCAACACAGTGAGAGTTGAGAGGTGAAAGGTACGGTGCAGTTCATCCATCTGGAAAAGAATCACAGGGCTCTGAAAGATAAGTGACAAGAAAATGAAGATAACTGGGTTAATAAGCTATGGATTTGAACAGATCAGCCATTAAAACCACTGAGAGGAGAAATTCACTGAACATATAGTGATAATTAATTGTTCTGCTGGGAAACTCTTGGACCTGGCATTCATTTGGATGTTACTGAGACATGTACTTCCCAACTAGACCAGACCAGACAGGGCAACCCTAAACCATAGCAATGAAAGTCCTTGATGGCAGCAGACACCCAGGAGGACGCAGCCTAACACAGACACACACACAAAATGCTTTAACAACAACAAAGAAAAAGTACAAGGTTTTGACCTGGCCTCCAAATTCACTAGATCCCAAACAGATCAAGTATTAGTGGGATGATCCACAGAGGCCCCGCCCTCTCAGAGGCCACCATTTGAATGTCATTTCAGGAACATTATTCATCATTCATTAACCATTAATCTAAACAGCACTCATGTTAGCTAGACTAAAGAACTGTAGACGAGGTCCATCACAAAATCATAACCCTAGCCATGGGGCTAACCCTAACTATGAAGCTAGTCTCTAAACCTAGACACAACAAATATAAAAGGAAAATTAATCAAGATGCATTTCAAGTTTCAGAGCTGAGGTTTATTGGTGAAGAGTTGGACTAAAAAAAACAGTGAGATGAGTCATCCTACAGCAGGTGTAGCATCCACACATTCAGGTGAACTGTCAACCGGGGTTTATAAAGGGAAGTAGATTCCACCACCAGAGAAGTCAACCACCACTTTACTCTATTGCATCACACACAAACAAACAGAACAACTTAACTACAGTCGACCAAATGTTGAAACCCACTCGTTAACTAACAGTCAGCATTTACTGCAGCACCATCACTCACAGCAACGTAGCAGCTACGATCCACCAATAAATACATTTATATATCAGTGAACTAAAGTCAGACTTTGACCATAAATCAAATGCAAGCCAAAGATGAATAAAAGTCAAATGTGATAAAATAGAGTTAATAGGAATTAAAATCATGTAAAAGCCTGATTAAAAAGATGAGTCTCAACAGTCTCTGAGGCCCTCAGGTTCTCCAGCTGTTCCACAGTCAGTGGCCATAATAACTTACTACCACCTCCCTGTGTCTTTTACCTCTAACTTGTGGTATTGTCAAAAGGCCGGTGCTGGAGGACCTCAGGGTTTGTGAAGGTTGATACGGTAAAAGTACGTTAGGAAAGTAAAATGGCCCAAGACCCTTAAGACATTTAAAATCTACTAAAAGGACCTTAAAATGGATCCTGAAACGCACAGTGGAGCCATTTTAAAACTGGTGGAATGTTTTCCCACCCTCTGGTGCTCGTCAGCACTCAGAAATGGTCTTTTTGTGAAGACCAGAGGAAAAAAAGCATCAGTACCTCCATGTTAGCCTGAGAGAGAAACTGGCAGACTGTGGATATATTCTTAAGATGGTAGAAACCTATCTTTGTTAGCTATCCATAAACAACCATTCATTCTTACCTTGTTGGTCACAGTTCCTCTACAAATCCTGTGTCAGGTAACAACTGGATAGAGAATAACAAGATGATAAAGTGTTGAGAGTAAAGGTTACAAAGTAATAAAACACACAGCAAGTCACCCATTAACAGACTCTGTGAGTTATGACACGTCCTACTTTCACTTTTGGTCCCTTTAGGTTAGATTGCATTCAAATTTATTGTCTTCGCATATAAAACAGGTGCATGTACAACAAACCAGGAATGGAAATCACAAAAAGACAATAATAAAGTTAATAATTATATTATTCATATTATATAAAATATTCTAACATATAAATTGCTATATGCATTACAGACAATCTGTATCAGTGCCTTATTGTGAATTCTGCCTCTGTGTGTTCAGCACAAACACAGGGTTGAAATTGTGTTACTCTTAGACCCATGGAGCAACAAGTTAAAGACTAAATACATGAACATCTTAGATAAAAGAAAAGAACTCAATAAATATGAAAACTAAGGCACAGTGAAAGTTGAAGTGAGTCCAACGCGCCATAAAGTGACTGATGCTGGCCCTGAGTTTGAGGGATATCGATCTACATAATATATATATACATAGAGTTAGGCTTACTTAGACTTAGATTTAGACTTAGACTTTAATGATCCACAAGGTTAATTACTTTGTCACAGTAGCTTCATTATACATAAAAATAAAATAAAAATAATTAGTATCTAGTAAAATAAACAGTATAATCAAGACAAATTCACAAAATTACCATTATGAACAAAGGTAGTTGGCAAAACAGTGTCCGAGGTGATGTGGTTGTTTGGCCAGTTGCATAGCAACAGCGGCATGGATTGTATCATCGCATGGTGTTTCCTTGTTGTTGTTGCTGAGGGAAGGATGTAAATTCAAATGGACTGTGTCAACTCACAGAGTCTGAAGCCTGAGCTTGAACAGAGCTAGCAGCTGATCTCTGGGACAAACCACCGGACACAACAGCCACTGCACCGAACTCGACAACCAACGACACAACCAAAAACACAAAGTCCAGAAAAACAAAATAAAATACATCACAAAAAGACAAAACGACCTGAAACCATTTTGACTGACTCAACACACTGAGATTAACCTAAAAAGGTTAACATCACGGAGCCACTGGTGACATGCAGCCACTATCCAAATTATGACCCCTACTGTCATAATAAGCACCAACAACCTGACCACCATCCTGTCTCCATGGTTGTCAATATTCCTCACCACTTTCACAATACTCTGGACTTTGTTAACAGACAGGAACCATCAGAGTAATCTAGTTTATGCTGCTCAGGAAAGTGAACAGACTTGTTTACTGAGGAAACAGAAGAACCCGTTTACGGCTCAATAAATGAGATCCAGCATCCATGTTTTCTGATGGTTAACACCCACAGATATAAACCCAATCACCCCCACCAGCCTTTTAGAACTTTTATACCTGCTGCTGTGTTAGCACAGTCTCACACATTTCTGACATGAAATAAAATAAAATGTACAAAATCAGTATATAAATGGAAAAGTACATTTTTATTTTAAAGCTTTAAACATGTTCTCAAAACAAAACATTAAAAGGTTAAAATGTACATCTCTTCATCTTTTCATCTCTTTACAACAGGAAACAAGGAGACTTGTTACATAGAATCTGAAACACTGACGTCATCCTGTAAAAGTCTTTAAACAAACCAACGTTCACATCAAACTTGACTAATCCAATAAAATGGAGCCAAGTGTTTCCAGAGACTTTCTCTGCAGTGTGTGGTTTCTGCAGGAAGATCTGAGTCGTGCTGTTTCTCATCTATAATGTTGCTGTTTGCTGGATTACTGAACTTTATTGAAGGAGTTCAACTGGAAACTATTTCACTGCAGAGAGACCTGGACTCTGTCTCCAGACTTCCAGGGCTTCAGGTCCTCCCACACCAGGCTATCAGAGACAAGATGCTCACTGTCTGGATGGTATAACTGTAAATGTAGTAAATCCAAAGGTCACAGAGTCACAGTCAGAAAATAATAATTAGAAAAACTGAAGGAAAAGTAAGAAAATGGAAAATATAACAACATCAATGAAACATCTACAAAGACTCACAGTAACAAACTTTCCAGCCTTGAGTTCCATTGATGAATCAAATGTGTATGTGATGGGTTCACTATTGTTGATCTGGACTTTTAACTGACGTCCTTCCAGTGGTTTGTCCTGCAGGACGGAAATGAAACACAAGAAGAAGAATGAGACACAGAGACAGGAACAAATGAAGGTTGGTGTCTATTAAACCTGTTGAATCTATATTTTCTATGAAAAGAAATGACTCTTAAATCAACATCACCTGATCAGACTCGTTTTTCAGACAGATATAGTTGTTGTTGGGATTAACGAACACAGTGATGTCTCCTGACTTCTCCAGAGTGACTGAGCTGCTGCTGTTCTGTGTTTGTTCAGGTTTGGGAGGAGACGACATCCACAGATTAGTCCTTTCACATCAGTCAGCTTCATGTTCTATCTCTCAATCATTCAGAGAACTTTTCATCATTAAACATAATAGTGATGAGGAGGTAGGACCTAGAACATGAGGAGCTTTAGAAACCAATCATAGAAAGACAGACAATGAGAAGTCTTTCTGCTCTTAGTTAACATCATGTTTCTATCGTCCAGCTTTATTAATAAAATATGTTGGAATCAGTTCCAGAACAGACAAACAAGATTTTAAAATCTGTCTATCTGGTCTTAGTCCACATCCATGTGTTCTTCTGTGTTGTGTTGTGTTGTGTTGTGTTGAGGAGGTAGGACTCAAATACAGACACCAGAGGAGGAAGCAAAAGAAACTTTACTGAAAACTAACTGAAGCTGGAACATAATTCATTGCATGGTATACAAAACTAGATATCCAAACATAGGAGAGATCCAAAAACTAAAATCTAGACAAGAACACAAGAAACTACCTTACAAATCTAACAAGCAGAGAGAAGATGTTGACCACCAAACTCAACTTCCTTAGAACAAGACAATGATCTGAATATTAAATGAAACAGAAACACATTAAAATGAGACAAACTAGAATCTGATAGAAACTACTAACCTCCTCCTTCAGTGACTCCACTTTCTTCTGATTGTTGTAGGGCTCTAGAGGCTGAGAAGAATGAGGAACGATTACTATATGATTGAAATACAGATTGTATCATAGTTCTTATAATGTGATCACTTACCCAAGAAAACCAGGAAGACTTGGAAACAGCAGCTTTGTTTTCCTCCAACTAGAAGAATTTATTAAAGTCAAATAAAAAGATTTTAACATCACTGATTCTATTTCTTCATGTCAGACTAAACAACACATTCAACATTTAACCTGAAGGACGTATTCATATGAAATTGTTTAGTTGACGCTAGATTGTATATGTGAACACTCTGGATGTTGTTGTTTCTGATGAGAATGATTCAGGAGTCAATGAGAAATCATTGAAGTTTGTGAGAGTGACTCGCTCTTTAAAACTCACTAGTCAGCACTGTGTGTTTTTAAGGTTTGATTCTGCTTCACTTAATTTGAACTAAATTCGTCAGAAGACAAATTATACAAGTGCTGGTACCCCTGCACCTCTTCAGTTAACCTTTGTTCTATATGTTCCAGCTTTATTGATCCAAAACAATCAATTCTAAAATCAAGGAGATGGAGAAGCAGCCAGGAAAGAGAGCAAAGAGAAGAAGAAGTTTAAAAAACGAACAAACAAAACAACAACAACAAAAGTATTGGATATTTTATATGTAAAACATCCACGGAGACTCACCGCCCTGTTATGTAGGTCAAACCCAGACTAGCCCCGTCCCTCCCACTTGGAGAGAAGAGCTACCTGACTGCTGTTACCACTGTTCATTTTAATGCAGTTTTCCTTTTTTAACTCCCCGAGGGATAACTCCTCTTCATCTACGTTCATGCACATGCACTGGGAATCTGATGTGGGCGAGCAGCACTATGGACGGTCACGTCATCACGTTTTTTCTGTTTTGTTTTTTTTCTCTCAAGGGGCCTCTATGAGTTTGCGGGACAAAAAGCAACACATGTACTATGCATATGGGGTGAACCAGTAATGTGATCAGTTCTGTTTAGTGTTTCTCTGAGATGTCATCAAGTCTTGTTCATGATTTCATTGTTTTCTTTCTGAAGTATTTATTGAAGTGAATCAACTTTATAAAATATATATTTCATGGACGAATTCATATTAAATGATTTAAACACGACTTGTACATGTGCCAAAAACATTTAACTTTCTGTATGTTGTTGTTTCTGATTAGAATGATGTGTGTGAATAAACTACTTCTCTCTCCATGTCTATGAGCTTGTTCTTCACCTCATCTTTTATCTCCTCCATCTCTTTGTTTCTGGTCTCCATCTCCTCCTGCAGCTTCGTCTTCTCCTCCTTTAGTTCATTGACCTGAGAGGAGGAGAAAACCTGCAGTTGTATCATTTCACCAGTAGATGGAGCAAAGTCACAGTTGTGTTGATCAGAGGTGAGTCCTCAATAACACAACCATAGTGTTTATGTGTGTGTCTCTACATGTTTCTCCAGCTCTTCAGTCTTGTTCTTTAGTTCTTCTTTGGTTTTCTGCAGCTCTTCTTCAATCTTCTCATATTTCTCTGTCAGCTATCAGACAGACAGATGGATGATGATCAGTCAGCAGGTTTACTGATCAAACTTTCTTCAAACTCATCAATCTAAACCTTTAATCTTTTACTTCTTGTCTCTTACATCTTTAGTTTCTCCTAAAAGTTTCTCCTTCTCTGCTTCATCTCTGGATCTTTTCTTGGTTTCTGTGTAAAATCAAAGCAGCTGAATTCAACTAGAAAAGACGTTTGCTGGTGTTTTACATCATTAATGTGGTGACTCATCTGTAACTTACTGGTTCTATTTTGTCTCCACACAAAGAAGACACATGCTAAAATAACCATGATGCTAACAGCTAAGCTAACAGCCAAACCAGTGATGATGGGAACAGCAGAACTGGACGAGGACAAGAAGAAATCATCTGAAATGAAAAGACACAGAGTTACATGACATTTCTACACAATCACACACAAACTGTGTCAAACTAAAATCATGTCATGGTCCGTTCTCTAAGCGTGTTCTACCTGGAACATGTATGTGAGCCTCTCTGGTCTGGTGGGTGTTGTTCTGTTGGACTCTACAGGTGAAGCTGTTGCTGTGTCTCTTGTCCACAGTAACTCTGCTGCTGACAGTATAGAGGTCATCAGGACCTCTGACTGTCTCTGGAGGTCCAGCAGAGAGCAGGTTTCCCTCAGCGTCCAGCCACAACACCTCAGGCTCTGGATACCAGCCTCTGGATTCACACTGTAACACCACTCCTCCTCTGTCTCTGTCCATCCCTGATAAACTGATGACGGGTGAGGAGACAGGAGCTGATGCTGAACACAAAGAAGAAGAAATGTGGCTTTTAGGTATTTTAACCTAACTGAAATCTTTTCTAGAGAGATAAATGAAGACTAAAACAGTCCTAAAGTTTCACATCATGTCTTCACTCACCAACTCGTAGCTGAACAAAAGTCTCCTTCCCCAGTGATGGAATAAAACATCTGTATTGTCCCTTGTCGTAGAGTTTCACTTTGGAGAGTTTCAGTGAAATGTTTCCTTTCGTCAGCTCATTAATGAACAGAGATGTTCTCCCCACAAACAATATGTGTTTTTCAGAAACAAGTTCCTGTTGGGAGCGCCAAACGTGAACAAATGTGGGTTCCAGATTGGATCTCGTCCACTCCACCGTCAAGTCAGTGGCATCTTCAGCAGGCTGCAGGTAACATGGTAAAACCACATCTCCACCAAGAGTTGCTACTATTGGCTGAGATGAACCGATCAGTTCAGACTGACCTGGAAATCAGAGAGAGTCTGTTTTAAGATTTATAACAAGCAGGAATATCTCCAGAACTGTCAGATTATCTGATCCTGAGCTTTGTCTCTATCAGTTACATTGTGTCTGTTACTATGTCTGATTAATTAGAGATAAACTAAAATATCTTCTAGATTAGAGAGTAGAGAACATACCCAGTACCTGTCTAATGATCAACAAAACTCACAAATTCTGTGAAGTCTCTGCTTCAACATATCCATAAAAATAACATGAGAAAATGATATTAGAGTGGGTAGGTATCCTTCTACCCACCGTGGCAGAGTGAAGCAGAGGAGTGGAGACATTAGCAGAGTCAACATTTTATTTGGGTCTATTTTACCTCTGCAGATGTGTGTTAGGAAAACATGGAACACCAACACCGTGATAGATGAGAAATGAATGGTAAGGTGCAGTTTATCCATCTGGAAAAGAATCATAAAGATCTGGAAGTGAAGAGATAATATATATTGATTTATCATGTTTAAAATATAGCAGATAATACCGTGAATATAGTTGTATGAAGGTCCATTCAGCTCTGGTTCACTGACAGGGAGCTAAAAGAAAGTCTGACAATGTGTCCCAGGGAATGTCACCTAAGGAATCTTAATCATGATAAACATGAAAGGCATATAAACCCTAGCTGCCCTAACCCTAACCCTAGTGCTGACCCTAACACCAGCCTTAATCCTACGGCTGAGTCATCATGAAACAGGTTTAGCACCCACTTACTCAAGTGAGCTGTCAACCAGGAATTATACAGTGAAGTACATTCCACTTCCAGAGAAGCCAACCACCACTTTATTCTATTGCATCACACACAAACAAACAGAACAACTTAACCCTCCTATTATCCCTGGGTCTATTTGACGCCAATCAATGTTCATCATTCAAGAAATAACAGTAGAGGTCAACTCACTGGTAGCAAGGGGTTATTTATGTAGTCAACAAATACACAAAGTGCCTGACACAAAAACTTGGACAACAAGTTTATGTAAATCATTTTCTTGAGGGTAAAATTTGTTAGTAATATTTGAGGACAACAGGAGGGTTAACTACAAATGTTGAAACCCACTCATTAACTAACAGTCAGTAATTACTGCAGCACCATCACTCACAGCAACGTAGCAGCTACAATCCACCAATAAATACATTTATATATCTGTTAACTAAAGTCAGACTTTAACCATAAACAACCATTCATTCTTACCTCGTTGGTCACGGTCTCTCTACAAACCCTGACATGTCATTGTTTTATACTTTCAGTTTTATAAAATCTGTCTTTTCTCTGCTGTGTCTCTGTCTCTGTTACCGATCAGGAAGCTGGTTCTGACTCCATCAGAGGAGGAAGGTTGAGGGACGTCTGGAGGAGAGGACCCACAAGAGGACGATCGACAGAGACACAAATAGACAGAAAACAACTGAAAGAGATAAGAAGGAGGAAATGGAGGCAAATGATTCACATACCTGAAAGACTTGAAGGAAATTGAATTAAACTGAACTGGTCAGGTGAGTGCTCAGTGTCAGATGCCTATTGGCAAAGAAAACAAAACAAAACAAAGAAGACACACAAATTAATACAGAGATAGAATTCACAGCACACATTCCTATGTCATAAATTTCACACTTGTTTTGAAGATGCATGTGTGAATAGTGTTGTTAGGATATCAACAGCAAAGATGATGTATTAAATATTTTTCACTGGCTCCTGGTTTAATGATAACAAGTGGTTATAGTAGATGAGCTGAGATTAATGTGTTTGTTTAAAAGCTTATAGGTGACAAACACTCATACTAACCTGACTCAAACAACAGAAACTGAACTTGCTGGATTTGCAGGAAATGCTATATAACTGTCTGCTCCAGTGATAAATCCCATTCAGACTAAACCGCCTCACCTGCCCTTTGGCATTTCCTCATGATTTCCTCTGATATGAATGGCTAGATATGAAATCACCTCAGAGGTTTGGACCAGTGGTACTCCATGGAACATGTCTTAATCCTGATTGGACAAAATGACATTTAACACTGACATGGAATGCATTTGAAAATATCCCTCAGGTCATTATTCACCTCAAAGAGAAACTACTCCAGAGGTATCTCAGCTATGACCTGATACTGTGTCATAAAGTAGGTGTTGAGAGGTAGAGAGTCCTGAACTACCAACCACCCACTTGATCAGATAAGTGGACGACACCTGGGTTACAATCAAAAACGCAGGAGGTGGAAACTTTCACAGGACACATCAATGCATCATCAAGGAGCATCAAGTTCACACGAGAAGACATCAGAGATAGTCTGCTCTTTTTAGATGGTGATGTGCATCTTGAAGTCTCAGAACATGTGGATATCAAGGCTTCTATTTAGCACAAGACGATATCCCAGAGAGAGCAAGAGAACAAGAAGAGGAAACACTGCATTCCTGTTCATTTCAAACATGGTAGCACTGAGGCAGGAATATGTTCACCCCAAAGACAAAACACCCAGGAACCATCAGAGTAATCTACTTTACGATGCTCAGGAAAGTGAACAGACGTTTTCATTGAGGAAACAGAAGAACCCGATTACAGCTTAATAAATGAGATCCAGCATCCATGTTTTAGCCAAAGAAGACATATGGTTTGAATAAAAGAGTAAAGGAAGACATCTATGTCAAACTGGAAATCACTTCTCTCAACAGTAGAGGTGACAATGTCAGGCCGTGACTCGAAGTAGGACTCAGAATGCAGAGATATGGAATGACAAAAGGCTTTTATTGGATTCTCCGGAGATCCCTCACAGAGAGAGAAACAATTGGCTACAAAAAACCTAGACTCACTAACTCTGACTATTGAAAATGAAAAACTCTCCAGAAGGAGGAAAAACTCAAATCAAAGAAACAAATCGAAAAAACACAAAAACACTCCGAATGGAGGAAAACGTCCGGACTAAGGATCTAAACTAAGGAAAGAACTAACAAACAAAAATTCTCTCTTCGAAAGGAATAACTGGCTTACTTGGCAGCTTCTATGGATGTAGACATGAAACAAGGCTCGGGTGCAGGTCGAAGACGATAACACTCTGGCACAAGACAAGGGGAACACAGACTACTTAAACACATGGAGGGAAATAGGGGACAGGTGGAAACACTTAGGGCAATCAGACAGACACATGAGGAAGGGCAAGTGACCTGAAACGAGAGGAGAATTACTTTTCAAAATAAAACAGTAGATGACAGGACAAAACAAACCCAAGACAAGACACCCTCACCACGGTGTGACAGACAATCCAGGTGTAATTGTCATCATTTTAGAACACAGTCATAACATCTGTCTCACCCCCATTGACACCTGCAGGATGAATCACTGGGACTGGAGCCTCTCAACATTAATGGGTCATCAGAGAAACAAACGGTTTTCATCCAACTGTAGATGATGTCTAGTGGTTTACAGTGTCAGGTCTTGAGGTGAGGACCCAAATGGAGGACAAGAGATGAGGAGGCAGGGAAGTTTTTTTAATGAAAACCAATAGGTACAAAAGGTACTTCAGGCATGGCAGAATAACACAAAATACAAAAATTAGAGAATCAGGGACTTGGCATGGAGATGAAAACATGACATGAGGGCAAAAACCACAGGAATGCAAGGCATACACAGCTAGGTTGGGACACAACAACTCAACATGGAACAAAGAGAAGGCAGGGCTATATATACACAACAGGGCTGAGGGATGACAAGACACAGGTGAAACTAATCAGTGCAATCAAACCAGGAGAAACCAATAAGCAATCAACACACAAGAGACAGGAAGTTATGAAACTAAAAAAAATAAAACAGGAAACATGACATGGACAGACATCGTGACAGAAACAGGAGGCCTAACAGACAGGAAGTTACAAAACTAAACAAAAGACAGACACAGAACCATGACAAACAGATGCTATTCATGTGAGGTTCTGATGGGTAACACTCACAGATGTAACCCATATCACCCCCACCAGTCTTTTAGAACCTTTATAACCTGCTGCAGAGTCTGTTTCAATATTAGTAATGAACATAAATCTCCAGAACCATCAGGTCAATCAGCTCTATGAATAGGGCAGATTTCAGAGACTGGATGCCCAGTGTCAGTAACACTGTGTCTGTTACTATATCGGCTTATAGAGATAAAATTAAATGTCTTCTAGATTACAGAGCAGAAAACACCCCTGATACCACTGATATCATTCTGAACTCATTCATCAACTCCTTGACTAATCCTGGATCAAGAGTTTATAGAAATACCACAAAGCTCACATATTCTACAAAGGTTCTGGTTCTTAAAGGGAATCCTGCTACAAAATACTATTGATTCCTGTTACATCAACCAATGTACACACAATTCATCCTTTAGACATTTTATGTACCCTCACCTTCATCTAATTATGTCACTGTACACATTTTAGAATTCATAAAATTCATAAAAACATAAAAAAATTTGTTCAGTGTGGTCAAACGCTTCCTTGTAACTCCAGCATCTTCCAAGGAAAGATGACAAAAGAAAAATTGACTAAAACCATTCATTGTGGATTATTTTTAAATAAAAATGACTAAGTCTCAAGTGTACCCAGTGTACACCAAGCACAATAAAAAAAACATTTTTTAAATTAGACTGTAATAACTAATCTGTAAATTACATCCACAGCCTCATCGAAACCTGTGAGTATTTACTTTGTGTGTAATTTGGTTTCAGTAATTAAAGATCTATTCCAATTATTTGTTAGGAAGTCAAGATTTAATTTATAGGGCAATGAAGAAAAAACAATAAACACATGAAAAATGAAATTAGATTTCAGCTTTATTTAAATATTTCCCACTTATCAGTGTCACCAATGAACTGAACGTCATGTAGTGAACCAACTTTCAACAGAACCATCCAAAAGGCTTCAAGCTTCATGGAGCCTTGTTTGGTCATCACTAGTGATGATCCTCTGACATGTGGTAGCTCATGAAATAGTTGCATCGAACCACTGATGTTACACAAATAGGTAAAACTACCACATCAACTATGTTTGGAAACTGTGGTGAATCATGAAAACCACAAGATGGTGATAACTACAGTATGTGTGGAATATATTCTCAACATATTTGAAATCAGATCACATTAACCATCTAGTGTACTGAACGCCCACTCATAAACATCCTTTAAGCTACTGACTGTTGTTATTTCTTTGTAAGTCAAACAGGAATGTTCATGGCAAATCAAATCCCAGACAAGCATGAACCAATAAATCACACGTCTCAGTTACACCACATGTTGCGTTGAAGCTTCAAAGTTTTTATTGGTCACCACTACATGAGATTGAGGTAAATTTCATGGAAAGGCTTTGACATTTATTTAACTCCAGTGAAATGACACACAAAACCAACCAGAACCAACAAAAGACTGAGGCAAATAGCTGCCTTTTATCCCCTCCCTGCTCAAAGTGATTAACAGAGAGAGTCTATCTACAGGAGGCAACATCTAATGAACATATACACCATAAAAACACCATATAAAACAAGACATAAACACTCAGTATTTAACAGTGTTCGGCACGTTACTTTAAAAAAAGTAATTAGTTATAGTTACTAGTTACTTGTCCCAAAAAGTAACTGAGTTAGTAACTGAATTACTCCACTATAAAAGTAACCAGTTACCAGGGAAAGTAACTATTGCGTTACTCTTCTTTTTTTTTCAATTTAAATATTTTAAATATGTTTAATAATTTGATATTTTTCTTAGCAGGTTTCAGCCAGTTGCATATAGAATTATATGGACACGCACTTACACAGAACTTTTAATATTTATTGCCCCTCAGACCCATAGGCAAAAGTCCCGGGTTGGACCTCTCGGATGCAGAGTGCTGTCATGATGGTTAAAGGGAGATCTAAAAAAAAAAAAGCAAAACATAAATAATTAAAGTGGGAGATCACTATACAAGCTGGATATAAACACAGTAACTGTTCATCTATGCGCTTCTTCACTGATCCAGTCTGTCAGGCCGTCGAGTCAGAGTGTAACAGACAGATATGAGTCAGAGAGAAAAACCCGTTCCAACCAGTGACGGCTCACAACTTTTCCTATTCAGCAATGCTGCTACTTACCTTTGCTAGTTTGGTGTGGGTGTGATTTGTGTATAAACTGAACACTGCCTGTGATTGGCTTATCATGAAAGTCTACTGCACCTTAGCCAATCATCATCACCTATGCGGTTGTTTTGCCCCTCCGTCTTCTCCTCTCCAAGAACAGCTTTGCTTGTCCCGTGTAGCCAAGTAAGGCGTCCCATTTCATTTTCAGTAATTGAAACGTTAGTAACGCCAGTTATTTTAACGCAGTTACTCCCATCACTGGTATTTACACAAATACATTTAGGCTACCTAACAATAGATCAGCACTTAACCAAATAAATAGATCAGAAGTAGTAGCCCCCACGTTGTGACAATGACATTGAATAACGATTTAAACTCTAAAGAAAAAAACAAACCATACTGATAAAGGTTTTTCTTTTCACACACAAACAAGATTTTAATTCAATAAAAAGATCATTCAGTGACAGGATGCTGTTGTGTATACAGATCAGGAAAATCTGAGTCATGCTGTTTCTCATCTATAATGTTGCTGTTTGCTGGATTACTGAACTTTATTGAAGGAGTTCAACTGGGAACTATTTCACTGCAGAGAGACCTGGACTCTGTCTCCAGACTTCCAGGACTTCAGGTCCATCCACACCAGGCTATCAGAGACAAGATGCTCACTGTCTGGATGGTATAACTGTAAATGTAATAAATCCAAAGGTCACAGAGTCACAGTCAGAAAATAATAATTAGAAAAACTGAAGGAAAAGTAAGAAAATGGAAAATATAACAACATCAATGAAACATCTACAAACACTCACAGTAACTTTGTCTCCAGCCTTGAGTTCCATTGATGGATCAAATGTGTATGTGATGGGTTCACTATTGTTGATCTGGACTTTTAACTGACGTCCTCGCAGTGGTTTGTCCTGCAGGACGGAAATGAAACACAAGAAGAAGAATGAGACACAGAGACAGGAACAAATGAATGTTGGTGTCTATTAAACCTGTTGAATCTATATTTTCTATGAAAATAATAAAAACAAAGAAACATCACCTGATTAGACTCGTGTCTCAGACAGATAAACTTGTAGTTGTCATTAACCACCACTTCGATGTCTCCTGACGTCTCCTGACTGTCTGAGCTGCTGCTGTTCTGTGTTTGTTCAGGTTTGGGAGGAGACGACATCCACAGATTAGTCCTTTCACATCAGTCAGCTTCATGTTCTATCTCTCAATCATTCAGAGAACTTTTCATCATTAAACATAAATGTGATGAGGAGGTAGGACCTAGAACATGAGGAGCTTTAGAAACCAATCAAAGACAGACAGACAATGACAAGTCTTTCTGCTCTTAGTTAACATCATGTTTCTAGTGGGAGGTTTGGCTGTTTTCAGGAAGGATGTTTGTTAAAGTTGAATAAAAAGTTACAGCAGATGATTATTAGTAACATTTAGAAACATTTAGTTTAGTTGTTGTTCTGATTTAAGTTGGAAACTACTCTCTAACTGAACGTTGTTCATTAAATCTCTAATAATTTATGATTTAGGGCTTCAAGTCAGTAACTGTAAGAAATGATGAACCTCTGTGTTGTTGGTTTCCAGCTGCTCTTTGACATTTGGACATTTCTCTTGTTGTTGTTCCTCTTCTTGGTTGATCTGCTTCATTAACTGGAAAAAGAAAGAAGAGATGAAGAGATTTAATTTATTACACTCATTGATATCAACTAAATAGTTTTTGGTTCATATTTTATTTGAAATAAGCATTGAATTAAAAGTGTTGCAGTTTGTGTTTCTCTCTCTCCATCCATGAGTTTATTCTTCACCTCATCGTTCTTCTTCTCCTCTTTGGGCTTCTTTTTATCGTCCACATGAGGAGAGAGGAGACAGGAAAACAGACGGATGAAAATGGTTGATAGCATAGAATAAAAGAGTTGATAAATCAATAAAAGATGTTTAAAAGCTTTCTTTCTATCCATGTGTTCTTATATGTTGTGTTGTGTTGTGGAGGTAGGACCCACATACAGACACCAGAGGAGGAAACAAAAGAAAAAAGTGATGCAGGTTATGTAGAAACACAAATCCAAAAATAGATGAGAAATCTAGACAAGAACTAGACAAGGAACTTTCTCACAAATCTAACGAGCAGAGAGAAGATGTTGACCACCAACATCAACCTCCTTAGAACAAGACAATGATCTGAATATTAAATGAAACAGAAACACATTGAAATGAGAACAAACTAGAAGCTGATAGAAACTAACTTCCTCCTTCTGTTTGTTGGAACCAGACGATTGGGAAGAATGAAGAGAGATCAGTAAAGATTATAAATGATGGACATACAGATTGTATCATAGTTCTTATAATGTGATCACTTACCCAAGAAAACCAGGAAGACTTGGAAACAGCAGCTTTGTTTTCCTCCAACTAGAAGAATTTATTAAAGTCAAATAAAAAGATTTTAACATCACTGATTCTATTTCTTCATGTCAGACTAAACAACACATTCAACATTTAATCTGAAGGACGTATTCATATGAAAATTGTTTAGCTGACACTAGATTGTATATGTGAAAACTCTGGATGTTACTGTTTCTGATGAGAATGATTCAGGAGTCAATGAGAAATCATTGAAGTTTGTGAGAGTGACTCGCTTTTTAAAACTCACCAGTCAGCTCTATGTGTTTTTACCAGTTAAATTGAGATGAGATTCTGCTTCACTTAATTTGAACTAAATTTGTCAGAAGACAAATTATATAAGTGCTGGTATCCCTGCACCCTCATAATCTTTTGGCAGGTTGTGTGAGACCCAGCAGTGTGTTGGTAGAGAGAACAGAACTGCGACTGGGCCACAAGTGGCGTGTTATTAAGCGTCCCCGCCCCACTGTACTGCTGTAATGGCTTCAGTGGTCATAATGTTTTGGCAGACATATTTGAATGTACAGTCAGTGTTGGCTGCACATTTAGGTGTGCGTTAGGCGCAGGTGGTCATTTGCTACAGTGGAGTGTCTGTGGAGTGAGATTTGGCCTCCTTCTCCTTCTCTGTCCATGTCTTAGGTGGTCATAATGATTTGGCGGTGTGAGTGACTTAGTGTTCCATTA
>NC_061770.1:30795067-30852014 GCF_022458985.1 Mugil cephalus
AAACAGAATGAGAAATCCCAAAAGTCAAATGTTTAACAGAGCCAGGATGCATACAGATAGATAGAGGGTGGACGGGTGGTTCGATGCAGAGCAGAAATATCAAATGTAAAACTGTCTTTCTTAGTTCTTAGACATTCACAGTCTTTCACTCTTCTGCTTTACTTATTTCCGAGGGAACATGAACGCACCGCCTCCTCCAGGTAATCCAGGTGACTCTTCTGTGAACTTTGAACGGACACTCCCAGAGGAAGGCAGCAGGTACGTTTTCATAAAAGTCCGTCGTTCTTCGTCGTGTATTTGACTCGAGTTTATGTCAAACTTTAAAATGTTTTAATGTTCGTTTAAAGTGAAAAGGTGCGTTTGAGAGAGGCGGACAGAGACGTGTTTTATCACCTTTATCACACTTGACCTCTTCACGTTAATGTTTAGAGTCACAGTGAAAACTGAAATAAAAATCAAACAACAGGTCCAGATGTGTAATAATCTAAATAATCACGTTTCATTATCGATCTTCTAAATGTTCCAATCACGATGTGGATCATTTTATTTAGTTATTTTTTCCTTTTGTTGATGCAGGTGAAAGTGAAACTAAAATGAACCGTCGTTAAAATGTTCAGTGACGGTGGAGGAGAGACGTCTGTGCTCCTAATGTTATAAAATAAAAATAGAATAAATAAATAAATAAATAACAATAAAAAATATATAAATAAACGAGAAGGTTAATTTGGTTTAATCTGGACCAGAGGTCCCGGGTATGGTGTGGGTGGAGCAACAGTAGGGGGCGCAGTGACGTTTCAAAGCCACAGACTGAATCTGTCATTTGAAAATTCTGTTTAGGACTATTTTCTCATAATTCTCATAATCTATCTATATCTATATATTGAGGATCCTGACTTTAAATTGTTTAACAAAATTCTTCATCTCTCAGTTCACTCTTACTTTAATCCCAGAATGTTGAACTTCTCTCTATTTTCTCAGAATTCTCCCATTTATTCTTGACACTTTAATCCCAGAATACTCATGTTATGTTTGTTTCATAGAATTCTTAATCCTAATCTTGTTGTTGTTTTCAATAAATTGCCCACTCAAATTGTGTGCTCTCTTGCTCCCATTTCTTCTTTTTGCATTTTGAAGCTCTACTTAGAACCATCTTAAGATCCAACAGTGCAAAAAACAAATTCTTGCAATTTTGTAACCAGCCTTAAGATTTTGATCAGGAGTTGTAATAAGTATGTTTTATTTCCTCGAAGGACAGAAAGACTGGAACACTTTCTGGAGCCACTCCTCAGGTGGTTTGTGCTCAGTTAGACTATGATGAGGTCAAGGTCTCTGTTGGACCTCTAAAGAAAAATGGAGCAGAAAACAAATCTAGTGTCTGAGATGGAGGAGGGGGTGGTTATGATCCAAAACTAACCCACTGAAATGAATCAAAGTGGGAAACGTCCTGTAGCTCGTATAACCATGTTAATGACAACATTTATTTTATATTTTTAAATTTCCAGGATGGTTGGAGAGGAGCTCAGACCCCGTGGTGCGTTCACTTACCTTATGGTCCTCTCTCTGATCCACTCATGCAGAGGTAAATCCAACACATCACTAGCTCTCTGATAGTTTAAATGAACCCTACCTTCCAAACATGACAGACTTTTTCTTTTCCAGGTCAGTCTGATGTGGTTGGTCCGTCTCAACCAATCGTGGCTCTCGTTGGTGCTGACGTCGTGTTGCCGTGTCACCTTCAGCCCGCCATCGACGCCTCCAGCATAACTGTGGAGTGGTCCAGACCTGATCTGGACCCCAGGTTCGTCCTGGTGTGGCGTGACGCCCAGGATCTGCAGTCTAAAAAACACCCATCCTTCCGCAGCAGAACATCTCTGTTCACCCACGAACTGAAGCAGGGAAACATCTCACTGAAGCTGTCCTCAGTGACACTGTCAGACCAGGGGACGTACAGGTGCTTTGTTCCAGCGTTGGACCGAGACGCCACCGTTCAGCTTGTTGTAGGTGAGTGAAACGTGATGTGTTCAAAGTGCTTTTATGTTTGGGGTTCTTCCAGGAGGTTGGTTGGGGTGGTTGTGGCCCAGTGGATTGTCCACGGTAGAGCAGGTTGTCCACGAACCACAGCACTTTGTTACATTTCTGGGGAGGGTTACTCTTCTGTTCATAACCATGTAAAGAACTAATTATCTCTTAAAACCTTTGTTTGCAGTTTTGATATTATTGCATGACCTGATCCAAAAGGCGTTGAATAAGGTCAGCTGGACTTGTAGAATTTCTTGAAGACGTTTCATCCGAGTGGCTTCTTCAGTTCTGATAAACTAGTGGGAAATTGAGGTTTAAATAGGAAAAAACTCTGTGGGTACACCCACCAGGAACTTGCTTGACCAGAAACTGGGGTCACTAATTACCATAATGGCTGATACTTACCTGCCCTTGAAAGGGGGAAAGCTGTGTGCCTAGGCTAACTTATCCTATGAATAGGAAACGTCTTCAAGAAATTCTACAAGTCCAGCTGACCTTATTCAACGCCTTTTGGATTACCATGACCTGGATGACTGAGAACCTTCACAGACATATTGCATGACCTGAATTCCTTAATCTGAAGTGTTGATTTAAAGAGTGACCATATATAATCTAATATGTAACCAGGG
The DNA here is from genome assembly GCF_022458985.1 of Mugil cephalus. Lineage (NCBI taxonomy): Eukaryota > Metazoa > Chordata > Actinopteri > Mugiliformes > Mugilidae > Mugil > Mugil cephalus. The sequence goes on from NC_061770.1 coordinate 30,797,716, forward strand.
AACATAAAATCAATGTAAAGAGACCCTCTTCTCTCCACATTCAGCTCATGGACTCATGTCCTGACATTTTCTTTTAGAATTCACTGGTAGAATTCACAGTTCATTGGTCCATCAATGATGAGCAGATGCAGCAGAACAGGCCCAAACCAGGACATTAGCGCCCCCATGTTTCAATGGAATTGGGTTGAACACAATGACCACCAGATGACAAAAGACACTGCCATCACCATCATGTGAAACAAGTTCTATCTATCTATTGGAGGGTGTTGTTAGAAAGGCTAAGTAATAAAAGTTATATAAAACACATGACAGAGAACCACTGGTAATTGTGTCGGGCATAAGAAGAAAATAAATGTTTCTGTTTAATATACAAACCTAAAAGCCACATTTCTTCTTCCTTGTGTTCAGCATCAGCTCCTGTCTCCTCACACGTCATCAGTTTATCAGGGATGGACAGAGACAGAGGAGGAGTGGTGTTACAGTGTGAATCCAGAGGCTGGTATCCAGAGCCTGAGGTGTTGTGGCTGGACGCTGAGGGAAACCTGCTCTCTGTTGGACCTCCAGAGACAGTCAGAGGTCCTGATGACCTCTATACTGTCAGCAGCAGAGTGACTGTGGACAAGAGACACAACAACAGCTTCACCTGTAGAGTCCAACAGAACAACACCCACCAGACCAGAGAGGCTCACATACATGTTCCAGGTAGAACACGCTTAGAGAACGGACCATGACATGATTTTAGTTTGACACAGTTTGTGTGTGATTGTGTAGAAATGTCATGTAACTCTGTGTGTTTTCATTTCAGATGATTTCTTCTTGTCCTCGTCCAGTTGTGTTGTTCCTGTCATCACTGGTGTGGCTGTTAGCTTAGCTGTTAGCATCATGGTTATTTTAGCAGGTGTCTTCTTTGTGTGGAGACAAAATAGAACCAGTAAGTTACAGATGAGTCTCCACATTAATGATGTAAAACACCAGCAAACGTCTTTTCTAGTTGAATTCAGCTGCTTTGATTTTACACAGAAACCAAGAAAAGATCCAAAGATGAAGCTGAGAAGGAGAAACTTTTAGGAGAAACTAAAAATGTAAGAGACAAGAAGTAAAAGATTAAAGGTTTAGATTGATCAGTTTGAAGAAAGTTTGATCAGTAAACCTGCTGACTGATCATCATCCATCTGTCTGTCTGATAGCTGACAGAGAAATATGAGAAGATTGAAGAAGAGCTGCAGAAAACCAAAGAAGAACTGAAGAACAAGACTGAAGAGATGGAGAAACATGTAGAGACACACACACAAACACTATCATTGTGTTATTGAGGACTCATCTGTGATCAGCACAACTGTGTCTTTGCTCCATCTAATGGTGAAATGATACAACTGCAGGTTTTCTCCTCCTCTCAGGTCAATGAACTAAAGGAGGAGAAGAAGAAGCTGCAGGAGGAGATGGAGACCAGAAACAAAGAGCTGGAGACCAGAAACAAAGAGATGGCGGAGATAAAAGATGAGGTGAAGAACAAGCTCATAGACATGGAGAGAGAAGTAGTTTATTCACACACATCATTCAAAGTAGATTCTTCATATCAATACCTCCTTCAGATCAACTAAACCAGTCTGACATGGACAAATAGAAACAGACGAGATCAAAAAGACATTTAAATCTAATTGTATATCTCCTTCTAGCCTTTATTGAGATGGTTATTTCATGATGAAATGTTTAAAACATCAGTGGGACACACTGAGATACAACCCATGCGTCTTGTTCAGGGTTTAACTCTGAGCATGGAATCGTCTTCAGTAGATCAGGTAATCACACACCTGGTGAACAAGCTGAGGAACCACAGGTAAAAATACCATGTCTCACCCATAGATGGCGCTGCAGACATAGAATAAAGACTAAATACATGTGATGAGAGAGAATAAATCATAATACATACACATACATGTATACATTCATATACATATACACACCTATACACACACAGGGTCAATGATGCAAACAGGTACATATCACAATTAAAGAGCCAGAGGCACGTTAGAGCCAGTACACACTGATCAATAAACCATCAATCACATGTTAATTACTTTACATACAAAATGTAGCACAAAGAGTTTATCACCACCACAGACACACACCTTAATAATGTGTGAATAAGAACAGCATTCATTAAAAGAAGAGCTAGAACTGTGGAAACTCTATGGTAGGAGAGGAAACACCAGAGACTGAGAAAACCAACAACAGGAAGAAAGAACCAGTCAAGAAATAAAAACTACACATTAGTAGAAATAGAAGAAAACAGGAGAGGACAAAGAGAAAAGATCTGATAAAAAAAAATGAAGATAGTAAAAGGCAAGAAAATGTGATAAAATTACTTTAACAAGAGAATAAAAAGACCAACTACTAAAACAGTAAAATAATCAAATAAATGAATAAATAGTTAAGACTCAGTTCAAAGTCAAACTGTAAAGGCAGGTCTTCAGTTTTCTTTTTAAATATCAATACTAAAGTCTACTGGCTGGTGATGCTGTTAAATATTGATAATGATGCTACAAAAATAAATTGATTTCATGAGGATGAAGAAGAAAAATGTCTGTGGTTTAAGTTTGTGGCCCAAGTGAAGGAGTTCAAGTATCCTGGTCAGACCTATGTATCCATGTAGGATTTTCTTCTTTCACCTCTGACTGCTTTGAATGAGAAGAAAAGAGAAAAGAACATTCATGAAGGAGGTCTGTTGTTAATCTCATCTCCTCTTTCTGTCTTCTCTCTCCTGGAAAAACTTAAAGGACAATATAAAGGAGCTGGAAACAGAGGTTCATGTTGAATACACATCTTTTAATTCCATAATAAGGAAGTAGTTTAGAACCAAATCAGTTTGTCATGTTCCTCAATCAAAGTAAATGTTTCTCATCATGTCTCTTTATGTGACTTCACTCTCAGTGGGAGAAGAAGCTCAAAAAGGAGGAGAAGAAAAGAGAAAGAGCTGAGAAAGAAGTGGAGACACTGAAGAGGAAACTGGAGACTGAGGTTTGTCTATTTCTCCTGAGAATCATCAAATCATTTTTCTATTTTCTATCAGATTGTGGACAGCAGAGATGGTTCTAAAACTGAAGTGTTGCTCATTGGTTCTGAAACCAGAGACAGAAACTCAGCAGGAAACTGGAAGAACTGGGAAAAAACTTAGAGTCAGATCTCAGGTCTGAGGTTCACATTAGAAACATGACTAAGGACACATGGATGTTTGACTTTTTAACTGATCCCATGAACCACAAATATTTTATTTGGTTCTTCTTAAGATACACCTTCATTCATCCTACAGTGGAGAAATTCTCACTGTTAACAACAGTAGAGACATTCAGCAATCACACACATTTAGCTCACCACAGACACCTTTAACCTTCACATTAAACATAATTTCCTGGCAACAAAATCTTGTGAAAGATTTGTGTGAAAATGCTGAGTGGGTAGTAACTTTGGGGAAAAAATAGTCACAGTGGCTGGTGAAGAAAGAATCTTAATGTCACATGATGATGCTGAGGAGAGTAGGCTTGAAGCACTTCACCTCCAAGCAGCATCTTCTTCTTCATGTCAGAACATGAGGTTCAGTCAGAATCACTTTGTCAAAATTAAACTTTATTTGCACGTTATCTTTGGTGGAATGGTTCTGTTCTGGGACCCCTGCTCTTCCACATGCTTGTATGGGAAGAGCAGGCAGAGGAACCTTCCTGGCCTTCAGGAGCCATCGTGAACACTGACAGCAGGGGGCGAACACGAGGCTCTGGTTGGGGACCCTGTTCCCCTTGTGCTTTGCTTCGCTTCTGCCCATATTTGAAAAATGGCCTGGCCAACTGTAATGGATGCAATAGGACAACTCCTTCCTTCTTCTCAATTTTTATTCATTACTGGAGGAAATATAGGGGTGAAAACCTTCATACAGAAACAGAAATGTGCAGCCGTCATCACTCTCTAATAAATGTCTTACAAGCTTTTAAAAGTTTTTACCAATTTATTAAAATATTCTAACTTTAACTTAACTTTTTAAAGGGCAGAATATTCACTGTTTTTAATCTTCATGTAATTTAATTACCTTCACTGCTGCATGAATACATCAATCTGTCCTAATAATGAAACCCAAACTACATCTGCTGTTAGTAACAAAAACATTTATCATCAATATAATTCCATACAAATCAATTATAAATTTAATTAGTATAACTTCAGTTCATACCAGTAGCTTCTTCATGTCCAACCCATGCTGAACAGTGGTTTGTCCCTTGTTGTCTGAAGCCACTCTGAAGTGCAGAGTGTTCCTGACAAGCTGCAGGTGTCTTCAGTCAGTTCATCACCTGGTGTCAGTTTTGAGGATTTTCCACTCCTCAGCAGGAAAGAACACACTGCTCCTCTTTTCCTACAGGTGTCAGTTTCTTTGGCTTTGACTTATTTTTGACTTTTGACTCAACGTGGAGGGACCCATCTACCCATGCGCGTCGCCAGGGCACGTGCTCCGGTAAACAGGCGCTGTGCCCCTCTGTAACGTTTCAGATGAAATTTCACAAACAAAGAAGAAGGAAAAATGTGAATGAGAGGGAGAGAGGCAGGTTTAGCTTGTTTTTTGCACTGAGCCAGATGTTAATGGGAATTCCTCGGGAGAGAGCGAGCTCAGCTTTCCACAGAACACACACTGACCTACCATAGCCTACGACGTAGGCCCTACGTTGCTCTGTCAGCTGGGATTCAGAAGACATGCAGGTTTGATTCAGTAGAACATTTTTGCAAGTCAAACTTCAAAGATTATTTGATCCATGTCACATATTGTGTCTGCAATAGTTTGACTGCTAAAGAGGCCATTCATTTTATAATTCTCACCAATAATATAACACAGAGTGTTTGAAGACTTCCTCCTGGGTTTTAACATCAAACCAGAACCATGGACAAAATGGCCTATACCAGAGGAAGTGTTGTATATTGATGTGCTGAAGGAAGAAGTGATCACCGCTGATAAGTCTTATCTTGCATTTAAAAAAGGTTTATTACAAGAAAGAACAATGTCAAAACCTCAGATGAATCTCCTTCACCATCTCTGTCCATGTCTAAGGTGGTCATAATGATATGGCGGTGTGAGTGACTTAGTGTTCCATTATGATGTCAGCAGGTACACAGCTGTTGTGTTAATGAAAGTCTCCCTCCTTAGGTACTGCAGCAAACATGATGAGCAGGTACACACCTGCTGTTAATTAGCCCCTCCTCCCTATATGATGCTGTCACTATGAGCTCCTCCCTCCTCCTCTGTAACCATGGTTACGGCCCCTCCCCTGCTCTCTCACAGCTTATATAAGAACTTTAGTTCTTATGTAAGTGGGGGGTAGCTATCTCTGTACCCTAGGATTTGGCCTCCGAACAAATGTTCATAACTCCCCAATGATAGGTCGTACGGGGAAAATGAACGCATTGTGAGCGTCAGACGAGGGTCCTCTTTGATTTAATGTTGGTTCCACGCACGTACAGGGAAAACTGTGGCCGCTGTGACGAGAGAGAGAACACCTCGCGTTGCTGTTTTTCACCCCAAATCTGACCTTTATTTAACATGGGAGCGGATGGGCGGGATGTTGGTCGCACTCCTCGCTCAGAAGAGCCTGGAGTCCAAACCGTAGGACTTACACCAATCAGAGATGCACCATCGGAAAGCCAACAAAAATTCCTACGTTTTTATGTAATTTTTATTTCTGTAGCTCCAAATTTGTGGCTGTCAGACAACTTTGAACCACTTTATTTCAGTTAAAACAGTAAAATCCTCTGGCTAGAGTGCGATTAGAGTGCGGCCATAGGGTCCCATGTTAAACCATATTTTTCAGCTTTTTTCACCCAAACGTAAACTGCGACTGCGACCAAACCGTAGCAGGTACAGAAACGCCGTTTTGTGGAAAAGAAAGCTACACTTGTCGTGCCTCGTACAAACTTTTCAGAATTTCTCTACTCCAAAGCATGGCCGAGTAATCATTCAGCAAAGCGAGCGAGGCGATTTTGGAACGTTGGTGCTTTTTTCTGGCTTTTCCATTCATTCCTATGGGAAAAATCTGTTGCGTTTTTGTCGTTTATTCTCACCCCGTTTCATCAATCCCTTATAAAAGTCATAGCAAACCATTCACGATCAAGTCCCAGAACAGTCAGCTTCAACAGTCTCCTTATACATGATGCTCATCCCCAAGAACCCCCATTCATAAACAAAGAGAGTTAGTTTCACATCCCTTTAAACTTTAAACACACCATGCAAACCCCCAAAAACAGGAAAAGGGACAGAAGGGAAAAACAAGAAGATAATATACTACAGAGGTCAACTGAGTCATCAGCTGATTGTATAACATTTTAATTTTGTAACATGTAATTCAGTTGACAAAGTAACACAGTTCACTGGACAGAACAAGAGTTATTATGAATTACTTATTGATTGAATTAAAGAGTCTAGGCTGATGAATTCAACTGAACAGATTAAAAAACATTCCAACAATAGATTGTGTTGACATTTTTAGCGCCTTGTGCCAAGTGCAGACGTCAAACCTGTCACATTAAGACCTTGATCACACTTTATCTTCATAAGATTCGTAAATGTAACATCTAAAGCAAATTCACATGGATATGTTGGAAACACAGTTGACTATCAGTTAATCTACTCCGTGGGCACATATTAATATATTTAGTAATTTAGTATTAATCTCAAGAGCAAAACCTGAAGTTTGTCAAATTGGACAGCAAGAAAACAACAAATTCCAACATAATATATGCATTTTCTGACTTCTTTTGTGCCCCGATTGATCATGGCTTTGAGTGAACAGTGAGTAAAATTGAAAAATACAGCCAATGGACATGACATGTACCGCTAATTATACAATGACCCGGCTACTAGTATGCCACCATCTTGAAAAAAAAAAAGAGAAAAAATTAAGAAGAAATAAAAGAACCCAGGGCGTAGAATTGGGTAGGAATGCTAGGGACGTATATTTAACCGCTACTGTGTAATCACTATCAAATTCAATACAACCGCTGTCCTCTGTGTTTAGTCAAATAATGATTATGGTACCTCTGCTAGTTGTGTGTATGAATCAGGTCTGAGTGTCGAAGCCAATGCAGAAGTGCAAAAAACTGCAGTTCATCGAGTGGCCACTTGAGGCTGGTTGCAAAAGGGAGCAAATCCCCATAGACCCCCATGTTAAAAAGCCAGACTTTACAGCATCATTAAACATGTTTACAGCCTGGTACAAAAAACTGTTTTGGTCCCAAAACCACCTGAACCACTAACAAACCCACCTCGCGTTTTGAAGTAATGGGTGACGTACTGTCGACCCTTTGACTCCTTTTCCTCTCTTTCTTTTTGTTTTTAGAGACATATTACCTTCTCTGCCTTCTTACCCGCTGTGGTGCTGTCGCTGACAAACTGCTGCTGATCCAGTCGGACCATTTTACATAAATATTATTCCAAAATAAAGTTATCGTTACCAATACATTATAAATAAAATATATTTGTGATTTTAAGTAAGTTAATAACTTAGTGTCATATTATACTTTGTCAGTATTATCATTTTTTTAGGGCCTCTCTGGGCCCCTAGGATCCTCCTCCTCCTTCCCTTCTTTTCAATATTTCTTAATACAGATATTGAATAAAAGAAAATATTTAAGTCCAAAAAGATATACTTTTTAAAAAAAAATTATTCTTATTGTCATGTGTTTCTGTGCAAGAGAGCAACTGTTTAAAAAAAACAAATAAAGAAAATCTGTGGTGACAATACAATAAAACCTCAGATTCTAGATGATCATGTGATTTTGTGCATCCACATTTTGGGGCGAATGAATCACATGTAATAATTGTGTGAAGGAAAAACCTTTTTTTGCTCAGGCAATAACTTCACCATCAAACTCTATGATCATTCATCCCTAATCTGTTCATATGTCGCATCAACATATTTTTGTCAGGATGCAAACAGTAGAGGGGCTCGAGGAGATGGAGGAGGAGAAGCTGGAAGAGGAGGAAGAGAAGCTGGAAATTCACAGGTGAGGTTAAATAATGATGGATATGTTAGTCATGAAAAAAATGTCAACTTTCATTTTTATTTATTTATTTATTTTACTTCTTTTTACATAGAAGAATACATGGATGTGGACTAAGACTAGAAAGGCAGCTTTTAAACTCTCTTTGTCAAACACAACTCATTTATTATCAGAATTAATTAATGATTGAATTGTAATTAATGTATATACATGTATTTAATCTCATTTTCTCTCTCTCTCCCTCATGTGGACGATAGAAACATGATGTTAACTAAGAGCAGAAAGACTTGTCATTGTCTGTCTGTCTTTGATTGGTTTCTAAAGCTCCTCATGTTCTAGGTCCTACCTCCTCATCACATTTATGTTTAATGATGAAAAGTTCTCTGAATGATTGAGAGATAGAACATGAAGCTGACTGATGTGAAAGGACTAATCTGTGGATGTCGTCTCCTCCCAAACCTGAACAAACACAGAACAGCAGCAGCTCAGACAGTCTGGAAACGTCAGGAGACATCGAAGTGGTGGTTAATGAGGACTACAAGTTTATCAGTCTGAGAAACATGTCTAATCAGGTGATGTTGATTTAAGAGTCATTTCTTTTCATAGAAAATATTGATTCAACAGGTTTAATAGACACCAACATTCATTTGTTCCTGTCTCTGTGTCTCATTCTTCTTCTTGTGTTTCATTTCCGTCCTGCAGGACAAACCACTGGGAGGACGTCAGTTAAAAGTCCAGATCAACAATAGAGAACCCATCACATACACATTTCAACCAACAATGGAAGTCAAGACTAAAAAGGAAGTTAAGGTGAGTCTTTGTAAATGTTTCATTGATGTTGTTATATTTTCCATTTTCTTACTTTTCCTTCAGTTTTTCTAATTATTATTTTCTGACTGTGACTCTGTGACCTTTGGATTTACTACATTTACAGTTATGTCGTCATGACTGTAAGCTGCGTTATGCTAAACTTGGTGACCTGGTGTGGATGGACCTGGAGTCCTGGGAGTCTGGAGACAGAGTCCATGTCTCTCTGCAGTGAAATAGTTCCCTGTTGAACTCCTTCAATAAAGTTCAGTAATCCAGCAAACAGCAACATTATAGATGAGAAACAGCACGACTCAGATCTTCCTGCAGAAACCACACACTGCAGAGAAAGTCTCTGGAAACACTTGGCTCCATTTTATTGGATTAGTCAAGTTTGATGTGAACGTTGGTTTGTTTAAAGACTTTTACAGGATGACGTCAGTGTTTTATGTTGTTAAAATCTGACAGAATTAATATGTGAGTGCTTTACCTTTGTTTTTTGACACGTTGGACTGTAAATATTTATATAATAAAGACATATGATCATTTTTGAACTAGATAATGATACAGATTTTTCACATTTAGCATGAGAAGCTTAAATGTTATTACAATTGAATAAACAAAGATATACTCTTCCATTTAATGACTGGTGTGTGTGATAAACAGTGCACTTAAATATATTATATACAATATTAAAATAAAAACTTAAAACTTCAATTTCTCTATGTTTGGTTATTATTTATATTGTTTGTATGTAACTCTGGGGTGAGGATACAGACCCTGGTACCGGTAGTGGATGAGGATTAAGGATACAGGACTGAACCATGACCCACACACACAAAACAAAAGTTGTCTGTGTAGTTTTATTCTTGAAAGAAGTGAGAAGTTCCTCTTGTGTTTAATGGAGTGGATACGTATAAATTCTCAGGCTAGAGACTGATGCTGTTAACACAAAATAAACAGGAACAAACACATTCAGCAGTTAAAGACAAATTCAGCTCTTGTACCAAATGTCATCCAACACAACAGAGACACACAATGAGTTCAACACAAATTGTAATAAAAATAATCAGAAAGAAATTGGTCCAAATGAAGCATAGTGTGTTTATGTCTTTCTTTGTTTCCTGAATATACTCAGACTTAACACGCTTAAACAATCAGGACAGTTCAGGAGATTCTGTCTCATGTTTATTGTCCCAACCACCACAACAACTTCCTCATATGTCCAAACATACGTGGCCAAAAAGATGATTTTGATTCTGAGATTCTGCAATTTCTGGTGAAAATGTCGTCATTTTGCTGCATTTACAAACAGGTTGAAATAAATAAATGAATAAAAGCCCCATGAACTACATTTTATTCATGGCCATGAAATTCCATGCACACATGTGTCCTGCTAAGATTCACTGAAACCAACAGCACGTCGGCCATTTTGCTAGATGGTTCAAAATCATGGTTGAAAATGGTTAAATGGTTAAAAATGTCTTAAAAACCTGAGTCTCTGTCACACGGTCTGGACGTTACATCACCTCACACTTTAGAGTTCCCCAAAAAAACAGGACGTTGACATAATTCACATCCACGTTGGCTAATGTTGCTGAACATGTTTGACAGGAGTCAGAGTATTGAATGTATTTATGAGGCCACGTTCAGGGATGGTCATAGCACCACCTTCAGGAGAAAGAGAGTCAGTGAATGTCATGGTTCTGTCTCTGACTTTTCTTTCCATATCTCTGGAAAGATATGAGCTGAATCTGTCCAGTTGACACAAACTTGCCGCTAGTCGCCAAGATGAGAAATCTGAGTAGAAACAGAAACATTAGTGTTCTCAACTTAAAATGGGATCTGATGTGAATTTAGTTCAAAGACATTCATTTCGTCTTCTTTAACTTTAATGGTGTTTGATTCTTCTGATAAGACAAAGGGAATAATCTTCAACTATCACTTATCCTCACTAGTGTCGCGGGGGTTGCTGGAGTCTATCCCAGCTGTCATTGGATGAGAGGTGGGGTCCACCATGGACAATTCTCCAGCCTATCTCAGAGCTAACACTCAGGGCCAACACTCAGGGCATTTACATGCAGAGCTTAATCGAGCTATGCTCAAAGTTCGACTTTCTCACTACAGTCCTTGTCCCAGTTTACATGCAGCGCAAGAAAATCTAATAACTGTTCTCCTCCTCCACACTAGGTGGCGATACGTGTCTTTTCAGCGGGTTAATACCACGTTAATACGGCCCGATTTCCGGGTTGACCTATTACGTGATATAATTAACTAGAGTCGTTTGTGTGGCAAACCGGCAACAACAACCAGACGGATAATAGTACATTTTTTAATCTTATACGCAATGTTCACGCTACTTCTGGTGCAGGTAAGATCCGCGCTATCCCTCAGACGGCTCCGTTTGTCTTCTTCTTCTACGCCCGGCTTTCTTGGACGTTTTTGTTCCGGGGTCTCACTCCAGCGCAGCGGTGGTGGAGCATTCTCCTGTTATAGTCCGATTAAGGCAATAATTCGTTTTTTTTTTTTTTTTTTCAGGTGCATGTAAACGCACTGAGTGAGACAAACACACTTAGGGTCAATTTAGGGTTGACAAGAGGAATAGATAAGATTGTAAATACCTGACATGTTTGGACCTTCACCTGCAGTTTTCTTCAGAGGAGCCATCTGGTGGAAGTGGTGTGTCACTTTAATCAGGTGTTCCTCCTGTAGGCGTGGCCAACCTGACGGATGTCACAGGTCCACCAGGTCAGCCACGCCCCCACCATCCAATGGTCTTTGGGGGAGAGAGTTGGCAGAGAAGGGTTTGACTGTGGTGTGAATGTTTTGTTTTCTTCTCCTGCATCCCTTTTGTAGACGTACGTCACACACAAACACGACTGAATCTTGTAAGATTACGATTACTCTTTGAATAAAACAATGAAGATGGAAATCATTTCCCTGAATGAGGCCACCTAGCGGTACTGCAGCATATTTCTGTCCAGTTCTTTCTCACTTCTATCATCTCAGCTAGTCTTCGAAAGCACCATCTTTTCCTCAAGTTAGCTTGAACTGAGGCTGCCAGTGGATTAAAATATTTAATCAGGAACCTGGAACCTGCACAAGACGTCACCACCAGTACAGTGGAATGGACCAGATCTGACCTGGAGCCCAGATTCATCAACGTGTTATGATCTGGTCAGAAACTCATGAGTATGATAAACCCGTCTTATAATGGAAGAACGTTGGTGTTTGTTGAAGAACTGAAGCATGGAAATATTTGACTGAAACTTTCCTGAAACCAAAGTCAAACGTGCTGATGAAGGGACGTACAGATGTTTTATTCCAGGAAAGAAGGAAGAAGCTTTTGTAGAGCTTGTTGTTGGTGGGTACATTGAGTGGAAGGTTTGGTTGGTCTACTTTAACCAAAGAATTCATTTTCCACGTTAGAGCGACAAACTTTTACTTTATTAGGGGGAGGCTTTGTGTTGTTCTTTGTGACTTTGAGTTGTTCCTAAAGCGTTTTTTTGTGTGTGTGTGTGTGTGTGTCAAGATGGTTTAAATGTTATTTACTTCTCCTGTCAGTGGTCATACTGTTGTTACACTCTATGTTAATTGTTATGAAAGTAATGCAAACAGAATGAAAAATCCCAAAAGTCAAATGTTTAACAGAGCCAGGATGCATGCAGCCAGATAGAGGGTGGACTTTGTAAAGGTCTAAAGAATTACAGTCATTTTTAGTTCCTACTGTTCTGCAACAGCAATAGGAAATACGAAAAAGTTCCTGGTGGTTAACAAGCACCTTTAAACACAAACTGGCCCAGTGGTTCGATGCAGAGCAGAAATATCAAATGCAAAACGGTCTTTCTTAGACATTCACACTCTTTCACTCTTCTGCTTTGCGCTTTTCTGGAGGGGATGAAAACGCAGAACTTTAGAGACTTGTTTTTTTTTTTTTTTAAGACAAGAGGAAAGAGGTTTGTCATTTGTAATAATGCAGTTTAGTGCACTATCAGCGCGGGAAATAAACGCGCTTTCTATTTATTTCGGTGAACATATCGTGTCATAGTATCCTGTATCGGTACAAACACAGAGCTGGGACTTATTTCCGAGGGAAAGTGAACGCACCGCCTCCTCCAGGTAATCCAGGTGTCTCTTCTGTGAACTTTGAACGGACACTTCCGGAGGAAGGCAGCAGGTACGTTTTCATAAAAGTCCTTCGTCCTTCGTCGTGTATTTGACTCGAGTTTATGTCAAACTTTAAAATGTTTTAATGTTCGTTTAAAGTGAAAAGGTGCGTTTGAGAGAGGCGGACAGAGACGTGTTTTATCACCTTTATCACACTTGACCTCTTCACGTTAATGTTTAGAGTCACAGTGAAAACTGAAATAAAAATCAAACAACAGGTCCAGATATGTAATAATCTAAATAATCACGTTTCATTATCGATCTTCTAAATGTTCCAATCACGATGTGGATCATTTTATTTAGTTATTTTTTCCTTTTGTTGATGCAGGTGAAAGTGAAACTAAAATGAACCGTCGTTAAAATGTTCAGTGACGGTGGAGGAGAGACGTCTGTGCTCCTAATGTTATAAAATAAAAATAGAATAAATAAATAAATAAATAACAATAAAAAATATATAAATAAACGAGAAGGTTAATTTGGTTTAATCTGGACCAGAGGTCCCGGGTATGGTGTGGGTGGAGCAACAGTAGGGGGCGCAGTGACGTTTCAAAGCCACAGACTGAATCTGTCATTTGAAAATTCTATTTAGGACTATTTTCTCATAATTCTCATTTCATTACTTAGAATATTCCAATCTCGTTATTTTAACATAATCAGTTCATATATATCTCTATCTTTCTATCATCTATCTATATCTATCTATTGAGGATCCTGACTTTAAATTCTTTAACAAAATTCTTCATCTCACAGTTGCGACTTTGCTCTCAGAGTTCTCACTTTCATCCCAGAATGTTGAACTTCTCCCTATTTTCTCAGAATTCTCCCATTTATTCTTGGCACTTAAATCCCAGAATACTGATGTTATGTCTGTGTCTTAGAATTCTTAATCCTAATCTTGTTGTTTTCAATAAATTGTTCACTCAAATTGGGTGCTCTCTTCCTCCCATTTCTTCTTTTTGCATTTTGAAGCTCTACTTAGAACCATCTTAAGATACAACAGTGCAAAAAACAAATTCTTCTAATTTTGTAACCAGCCTTAAGATTTTGATCAGGAGTTGTAATAAGTATGTTTTATTTCCTAGAAGGACTGAAAGACTGGAACACTTTCTGGAGCCACTCCTCAGGTGGTTTGTGCTCAGTTAGACTATGATGAGGTCAAGGTCTCTGTTGGACCTCTAAAGAAAAATGGAACAGAAAACAAATCTAGTGTCTGAGATGGAGGAGGGGGTGCTTATGATCCAAAACTAACCCACTGAAATGAATCAAAGTGGGAAACGTCCTGTAGCTCGTATAACCATGTTAAACATGTCACAGAGTCACTGCAGGACATTAAACAGAACATACAGAACATTTATTTTATATTTTTAAATTTCCAGGATGGTTGGAGAGGAGCTCAGACCCCGTGGTGCGTTCACTTACCTTATGGTCCTCTCTGTGATGCACTCATGCAGAGGTAAATCCAACACATCACTAGTTCTCTGATAGTTTAAATGAACCCTACCTTCCAAACATGACAGACTTTATTTCTTTTCCAGGTCAGTCTGATGTGATTGGTCCGTCTCAACCAATCGTGGCTCTCGTTGGTGCTGACGTCGTGTTGCCGTGTCACCTTCAGCCCGCCATGGACGCCTCCAGCATGACCGTGGAGTGGTCCAGGCCTGATCTAGACCCCAGGTTCGTCCTGGTGTGGCGTGATGGTCTGGATCTGCAGTCTAAAAAACACCCGTCCTTCCGCAGCAGAACGTCTCTGTTCACCCACGAACTGAAGCAGGGAAACATCTCACTGAAGCTGTCCTCAGTGACACTTTCAGACCAGGGGACGTACAGGTGCTTTGTTCCAGAGATGGACCGAGATGCCACCACTCAGCTTGTTGTAGGTGAGTTAGACATGATGTGTTCAAAGTGCTTCTCCCAGGAGGTTGGCCCAGTGGGTTGTTTATGAACCAGAGGGTTAGTGGTTTGATCCTTGAATAGCACAGATGTGAGTGAATGGGTGGATGTGTCTGTGACTGTAAAGCTCTTTGAATACCAAAAGGTAGAAAGGTGCAATTTGAAAACAAAGCCATTTACCAGGGTCTAACAGCACCACACGGCTCATATTTTGTCATTTTTAACTACTACAATACCCATGAGCCAGGAAGTTCACACAGTCAGACTCAAGTGAATAGAGGTACATGAACTTATAATATTTATACTCAGAGACATTTAGTTGCCTCTCAGATGACATGTATGACTACTGCAAAGCCTAATTTTAGTGACCTACACATAAACTCTCCACCAGCATGTAGGGTTGGGCACCGGTCCGGAACCATAAAGAATATGTTAGAATTTTGATTCCTAAATGCCTGCGAATGTACGCGACGATGTGAACTTTTGCCGATGTGAAAGCACCAACAGTGAGTCATCTCGGGTCTGAAAATGCCAGGTCAACCCGCTGTGAAAGCTCCTCGTCTCTACACCAAAAGTTGCGGGTCGACTCGGGTTTTGTTCGCTTTATGTGAAAGGGGCTATATACACCCACCTGGGCTGCAGCTCTGTTTTTTAGACTGATGCCAACTTGTAGTGTTATTTCAGCAAGTTTCAGTTTTACAGTACAGTTAGGGACCCTCCCTTGTAATTGAATACCATAGTTACAGTACAGCAACCAAATTAAGCTGTGTTAGATCCCACAGGTAACAGGTAAGACAACTTCTCCATTCATACAGGGTTACGGCTTCACGTCAGCAGAGTATTACCCCAACTGAACTTAATAAGAGCCCTACTCAAGCTGTAGGCGGGGTAACTCGCCTGGCTTCTAACCACCCTTAATCCTGACGTCTGCCCCGCTTCCTCACGTCCCCCGGAACCACCAGTCAGGGAGGCTTCCCGTAGCTGGGTCCGAAGTTGAGTCCCATCAGTTGTGGTGGCTTACCCCTAATGGATCTGTGCACTTGGTACGTGCCAGGTTAAGATTAAAAGGCCAAGCTGAAAGCCCTAGGGACATAAACTAGTTCTAAGTGGACTCAATGGACTAGTGTGACCAAGAAGAGCCAGGTGTTAGAACTACCATTAAATGTGCCTATGACTTTACTGTCACGAGACTAATCATACCAAAGAAAGGGAAATAATTATCAACAAAATTCTTCTGACTTTTAGAGTCAAATTTTATTTGCAGGTTCAGCTTTAGCAATGCAACAGCTCAAAAATCAATCAAAACCAAAATCTGATATTTGTCAATATAATATTTATACATCAGATAATCAATTAAAAACTAATCAAGTGCTGTCAAATCAATCATAATCATTGCCATAATCTAATTCAGAAATGTTGATCAAAGAGAATTACTCATGAGCTGGGCGGATGGGGTAGGGGTCTAGAAAATGTCCAAATCGGTCCTTTTCTGTCCTTTAGTAAATCCCTTAAAATCCTTCACAATTGTAATCCAAGATGTCTCCTCGACTCCGTACAAAGTCCAAGGAATAGAAATCCAAAATGTGAAAGATAATCTGACTTATTAATTAATACTTGGATATTAGATCATTGTCTGTACTTTTTCACTAACTGTGTTTGGACATGTCCTGACCTGTCCCCAGGCCTTTCTTATTCTGCTCCTGATTTCACAATCATTAGTTACATCTCTTCAACTCTTATTCATCTGTCATTCTGTGTATAATATGCATTGACTGAGAATCAACACTTTTAATCAACATCACCTAAATTCATAAAATCATACAATCATCATCGTTAATTCAAGTCCTGATTGCACACATAGTACCATGCTTTAGGCTGTTGGTTAACTGAGATCTCAGCTCACTTGACAGCTGTATCAACTTGAATAAATAATAATGCATTGGTTTTATATAGCACTTTATCATATGCACTCAAAGTCGCATTATTCATTCACTCACACAGTCACACTCTGGTGGTGGTAAACTACCTCAGTAGCCACAGCTGCCCTGGTGCAGGCTGACGGAAACGTGGCTGCCAATGTGCCCCTACGGCCTCTCCGACCACCACCAACATCACTCACTCGCAGTCATACACCAGGGAGGACACAACTGGGGGCAAGGTGGGTTAAGTGTCTTGCCCAAGGACACAACGGACAGACTAGGGATAGGGCAGCCTGTGTAAAGGCTTTTTCAAATGAATAAATTATCTTGTGAAATATTTGTGACATGTTGACCTACACCTCAAAGAATCAGAATCAAGAATCATTTAGAACAGTAATCGAACTTGAGAATCGGAATTGTTGAAATGCAAACTATGCCCAACCCCACCAGTATGAGACATTTTGACTTGTACCTCATCAGTCTGGCTTGTAAAAACTGAAACCTTTACCAAGTATTACAAATGTCAGTACCACCAAACCCCTCGGTTAACCTTTCCGATTCTTCATTGATCTAGAACAATCGAGTAGGAAACGCAAAGCAGAAATACACAACAGCCGAGAGGACCAATTACAGTTATTGTGTTCTGCGTAGCCACAGGGCTTTGTTACATTTTTGGAGGAGGTGGACATCAGCTATGGAACGAAGCTACGGGTAGAGATCTGCATTAACATGGAAGACTGCGTCACTTTAGCACAGAAGCATAAATTGTGGGTTACTCTTCTGTTCATCACCACATAAAGCCACACCCCCAAACAATCTGATTGGTCTGGCAGATGTTCGCTGGAGCAGAATCAATTTCTCAACAGAAAGACTCGATATAGTTTATAATTCTCCCCTTCAAAGCAGCACCCTCTGATGGGGCCATGTCCCAGCAGCCCCTAATGCGAAGATGCCATCGCTCCCAGGGTATGTGGGAATGTCATGATACTAACAACAAGCCTTCAAAAAACCTCTCATTTGTAGGTGCTGCCTCCTCACCCATCATCCTGATGTTCATCAACAGCACCAGTGAAGGAAGAAGCAGAGACAGAGGAGGAGTGGTGTTACAGTGTGAATCCAGAGGCTGGTATCCAGAGCCTGATGTGTTGTGGCTGGACGCTGAGGGAAACCTGCTCTCTGCTGGACCTCCAGAGACAGTCAGAGGTCCTGATGACCTCTATACTGTCAGCAGCAGAGTGACTGTGGACAAGAGACACAACAACAGCTTCACCTGTAGAGTCCAACAGAACAACATCCACCAGACCAGAGAGGCTCACATACATGTTCCAGGTAGAACACGCTTAGAGAACGGACCATGACATGATTTTAGTTTGACACAGTTTGTGTGTGATTGTGTAGAAATGTCATGTAACTCTGTGTGTTTTCATTTCAGATGATTTCTTCTTGTCCTCGTCCAGTTCTACTGTTCCCATCATCACTGGTTTGGCTGTTAGCTTAGCTGTTAGCATCATGGTTATTTTAGCAGGTGTCTTCTTTGTGTGGAGACAAAATAGAACCAGTAAGTTACAGATGAGTCACCGCATTAATGATGTAAAACACCAGCAAACGTCTTTTCTAGTTGAATTCAGCTGCTTTGATTTTGCACAGAAACCAAGAAAAGATCCAGAGATGAAGCAGAGAAGGAGAAACTTTTAGGAGAAACTAAAAATGTAAGAGACAAGAAGTAAAAGATTAAAGGTTTAGATTGATCAGTTTGAAGAAAGTTTGATCAGTAAACCTGCTGACTGATCATCATCCATCTGTCTGTCTGATAGCTGACAGAGAAATATGAGAAGATTGAAGAAGAGCTGCAGAAAACCAAAGAAGAACTGAAGAACAAGACTGAAGAGGTGGAGAAACATGTAGAGACACACACATAAACACTATCATTGTGTTATTGAGGACTCATCTGTGATCAGCACAACTGTGTCTTTGCTCCATCTAATGGTGAAATGATACAACTGCAGGTTTTCTCCTCCTCTCAGGTCAATGAACTAAAGGAGGAGAAGAAGAAGCTGCAGGAGGAGATGGAGACCAGAAACAAAGAGCTGAAGACCAGAAACAAAGAGATGGAGGAGATAAAAGATGAGGTGAAGAACAAGCTCATAGACATGGAGAGAGAAGTAGTTTATTCACACACATCATTCAAAGTAGATTCTTCATATCAATACCTCCTTCAGATCAACTAAACCAGTCTGACATGGACAAATAGAAACAGACGAGAGCAAAAAGACATTTAAATCTAATTGTATATCTCCTTCTAGTCTTTATTGAGATGGTTATTTCATTAATGAAATGTTTAAAACATCAGTGGGACACACTGAGATACAACCCATGCGTCTTCTTCAGCATTCATTAAAACAAGAGCTAGAACTGTGGAAAATCTATGGTAGGAGAGGAAACACCAGAGACTGAGAAAACCAACAACAGGAAGAAAGAACCAGTCAAGAAATAAAAACTACACTTTAGGAGAAATAGAAGAAAACAGGAGAGGACAAAGTGGAAACAGAATAAAAATAATAAAAATGGTAAAAGGCAAGAAAAAGTGATAAAATTACTTTAACAGGGCTTGAGTTTTCTTTTTAAATATCAATACTAAAGTCTACTGGCTTGTGATGCTGTTAAATATTGATAATGATGCTACAAAAATAAACTGATTTCATGAGGATAAAGAAGAAAAATGTCTGTGGTTTAAGTTTGTGGCCCAAGTGAAGGAGTTCAAGTATCCTGGTCAGACCTACGTATCCACGTAGGATTTTCTTCTTTCACCTCTGACTGCTTTGAATGAGAAGAAAAGAGAAAAGAACATTCATGAAGGAGGTCCGTTGTTAATCTCATCTCCTCTTTCTGTCTTCTCTCTCCTCAGCTGGAAAAACTAACTGCTGACAAGAAGAAGCTTCAAGAGGAGAAGAAGAAGCTGAAGAAGAAGATGGAGACCAGAAACAAAGAGATGGAGGAGACAAAAGATGAGGTGAAGAACAAGCTCTTAGACATGGAGAGAGAAGTACAAAGTCACAGAAACATCAACTCACAGAACTTTATAATTAAATGTTTATCACAAACAAAATATGAACCAAAAACTATTTAGTTGATATCAATAAGAATAAATGAGATAAATGTTGATTCACTTCAATAAATAATTGAGAAAGAAAACATTGAAATCCACTCAGAGGAAACATCATGAACAAGACTTGATGACATCTCAGAGAAACACTAAACAGAACTGATCAGGAATGAAATCTGTCTTCATCTCTTCTTTCTACCAGTTAATGAAGCAGATCAACCAACAGGAAGAGAAACATCAGAGAGAAACAAAGGAGCTGGAAACAGAGGTTCATGTTGAATCCAGATCTTTTAATTCCATAATAAGGAAGTAGTTTAGAACCAAATCTGTCATGTTCCTCAATGAAAGTAAATGTTTCTCATCATGTCTTTTATGTGACTTCATTCAGTGGGAGAAGAAGCTCAAAGAGGAGGAGAAGAAAAGAGAAAGAGCTGAGAAAGAAGTGGAGACACTGAAGAGGAAACTGGAGACTGAGGTGCTTCACTAATAAAGTCTGAATGATTGAGAGATAGAACATGAAGCTGACTGATGTGAAAGGACTAATCTGTGGATGTCGTCTCCTCCCAAACCTGAACAAACACAGAACAGCAGCAGCTCAGACAGTCAGGAGATGTCAGGAGACATCGCTGTGGAGGTTGATTTATACGGCAAATATATCCGTCTGAAAAACGAGTCTGATCAGGTGATGTTGATTTGAGAGTTATTTTATTTTCATAGAAAATATTGATTCAACAGGTTTAATAGACACAAACATTCATATGTTCCTGTCTCTGTGTCTCATTCTTCTTCTTGTGTTTCATTTCCGTCCTGCAGGACAAACCACTGGAAGGACGTCAGTTAAAAGTCCAGATCAACAATAGAGAACCCATCACATACACATTTAAACAATCAATGAAACTCAAGGCTGGAGAGGTTTTTACTGTGAGTCTTTGTAGATGTTTCATTGATGTTGTTATATTTTCCATTTTCTTACTTTTCCTTCAGTTTTTCTAATTATTATTTTCTGACTGTGACTCTGTGACCTTTGGATTTACTACATTTACAGATCTGTCCAGGCGGTGGTCTAAGTCAACCTGGCCCTGGTGACCTGGTGTGGAAGGAGCTGAAGCCCTGGAGGTCTGTAGACAGAGTCCAGGTCTCTCTGCAGTGAAATAGTTCCCAGTTGAACTCCTTCAATAAAGTTCAGTAATCCAGCAAACAGCAACATTATAGATGAGAAACAGCACGACTCAGATCTTCCTGCAGAAACCACACACTGCAGAGAAAGTCTCTGGAAACACTTGGCTCCATTTTATTGGATTAGTCAAGTTTGATGTGAACGTTGGTTTGTTTAAAGACTTTTACAGGATGACGTCAGTGTTTTAGATTCTATGTAACAAGTCTCCTTGTTTCCTCTAATCAACAGATTTGGATGTAAATATTTTGAGAAACTTACATGTGTTCATTGTTTTTTTTGTTCAATGTACTTTTGTATTTATATACTGATATTTGTGCATTTTATTCAAATTTGTAACAGAAATGTGTGAGATGCTGCTGATAAGTGATTGAAACTTCCACATCAATGATTGATCCACTTGGTAGTAACATTTTTTATTCTTTAGTATTTCTGGCTGCTTCTCCATCAATCAACTGTTTTGGATCAATAAAGATGGAACACATTAAGAAAAGATTAACTAAATAAAATAAAAATATATAAATGTTAAATTTCTGGAAAGATAAATGGAGATGAATCTGTCAAGTTGACACAAACGATAACACTTTCTATGAAGGTTGTATTTATAATGCCCTATGAATACACTCATAATATTTTATAAGGTGTCTATAAAGCATTATAATGGTCATTATTACCATCTATACATATTCACAAGTCATCATAACCAACTTCATGATGCATTATGACAACTGGTTATGAATGATTATAATTTTAATCTGAATAGTGCATTATAAATATATCAATATCTGCCTAGTCACTTGTTAGTTTTATGATGCATCATAACTACTTTGCTTTGCTAAATGTGCATTGTGATGCATAATGAGTTTTGACTTCGCCTATAGTGCTTTATGTCTGTAGTTATAAGTATATGTAATAAAGTTATAATAATGTATACATCTCCCTACAGCACACTGTTATAAACAGCTATGCAATATCATAAGTGCTATTTGTCAGCTCTAAGTAAAGTGACAAGAATATGACACTATTATTAACAGATATAAGTTACTATGAGTAATTAAAAGGTGCAATGAACTAAGGACTGAGTCTGGCATCTTTACCCCATATGCACAATGTTAATATCATAGGTGTTATTTGTCAGCTTTAAGTAAAGTAGAGCAAATGAGGTGTCGTAGATATAAGATTATAAACAAATATGAGGCACAATGAAATGAGAGCCTGGACAATAAAGACAAAAGGAATACATTTAGTTCACTTTATTTTCATTTAAACCAACACACATAATCAGAATGATTATCAATGTTCTGAGCACATTACACAAACACATGAAACACGTGAAACAGGCCACAAAAGTGGCACGGCGTGGTCCTATTCTATGTCCTGGTGGTTATTATTGGAACAAAACTCACAATGCCACTTAAATCTATCTTGGGTAATTATGAAATTCTCCATATGCATGCCAGTCTTGCAAATCATGTGATGCAGGCATAAAACATGTGTGAAATCACATAACAGTAAAAGGCCAACAGCCCAACAGTAGCCACCAAACGACCTAATTATTGAAATTTTGACTGGCATGCATATGGAAATTTTCATGATGAATGATAACCACCATGATATAGTATAGGACCACGCCGTACCACTTTTGTGGCCTGTGCCTCATATTTGTTTATAATAGTCTTATTTCTATTTATAACAACACCTCATTTGCTCTACTTTACTTAAAGCTGACAAATAACACCTATGATATTAACATTGTGCATATGGGGTAAAGATGCCAGACTCAGGACTTAGTTCATTGCACCTTTTAATTACTCATAGTAACTTATATCTGTTAATAATAGTGTCATATTCTTGTCACTTTACTTAGCGCTGACAAATAGCACTTATGATATTGCATAGCTGTTTATAAGTGTGTGCTGTAGGGAGACGTATACATTATTATAACTTTATTACATATACTTATAACTACAGATATAAAGCACTATAGGCGAAGTCAAAACTCATTATGCATCACTATGCACATTTAGCAAAGCAAAGTAGTTATGAGGCATCATAAAATTAACAAGTGACTAGGCGGAAATTGACATATTTATAATTAACTATTCAGATTAAAATTATAATCATTCATAACCAGTTGTCATAATGCATCATGAAGTTGGTTATGACGACTTGTGAATATGTATAGATGGTAATAATGACCATTATAATGCTTTATAGACACCTTATAAAATATTATGAGTGCATTCATAGGGCATTATAAATACAACCTTCATAGAAAGTGTTACCACACAAACTTACCATCAGTCAAGATGAGAAATCTGAGTAGAAACAGAAACATCAGGGATCTCAACTTAAAATAGTAGCTGATATGAATTTACTTTCAACTTTCATAATGGTGTTTGATGCTTCTGGTAAGACAAGGGGAACAGGTGCAGCTTTATATTCCTGACATGTTTGGACCTTCCCCTGTGTGGACTACAGCATTCATGGTCTAGTCCACCCACTTCCTGATCCTGATGGCCTCTGTAATCCAGCACTTACATTTACTTTTTTCTGTTTTGTTGACTCTTGCTCTGGTCGATGATGTGATTGTTGCATTTACAATGATCTGATATGTCCCATGTTATAAATGACCCGTCCACATTTCCTCGAGACTCTCTCTCTGATGTCTGCTCTACCTCCACTAGTTACAAAGACCTGTTGGATTATACACTACATTGATTTGTCTATTTGTGTTTTTGTTTGGCACCAGGGGGAGCTCCACATGCTATAGCTTTAGAGGATCTGTTGTCGTGTCCACTCTTTGTACAGTCTGAGATTTGACAACACTGATACCTTCAAACTCAACTGTGACTTTGCTCCATCTACTGGTGAAATGATACAACTGCAGGTTTTCTCCTTCACTCAGGTCAATGAACTAAAGGAGGAGAAGAAGAAGCTGGAGGAGGAGATGGAGACAAGAAACAAAGAGATGGAGGAGATAAAAGATGAGGTGAAAAAAAAATTGAGTTTAAATGTGACAGGTCTTACAAGGATCTTACAAACCCAGCTCGGCTCAACACGGCTTTGATGTGAACAGCAATGCTGCGTCGACCCATGCTCTTCATTCTGACACTTATATATCTGCCTGTTACATTCTGACTCGACAGCCTGACACACTGGATCATTGTAGAAGCTCCAACTCAAAAACAAGTTTTGGTCTGATCAGCCTGTGGCTCTGCTAAGGTAGATTCTTTATGGGGTTCAGGTCAGGTGAGTTTACTGGCCAGTCAAGCAGAGTAACACCATGGTAACTGACCCAGCTTTTGGTACCTTTGGCAATGTGGACAGGTTCCACAGTCCTGCTGGAAAATGGAATTAGCATCTACATGAAGCTTGTCAAAGCTGGACAATCATCTTAAAGCTGTGGTTGTCCCTGTTTCTGGTTCACCTTTTCCTATGACACCTTTTCCTTCTACTTAGCCTTTTATGAATATGCTTGGATCCAGCTTGGATACAGCACCACCAGGATCTTTAGCAATGCCTTTTTTGGCTTTCTTTCCTTATGGAGGCTGTCGATTACTGTCTTCTGGACATCTGTCAAGTCAGCAGTCTACCCCATGATTGTGTAGCCTACTGACCCGGACTGAGAGACCATTTAAAGGCTCAGGAAACTTTTCCAGGTTTTGAGTTAATTCACTGACCGGATGTGAAGCAATGAGTTTCTAATATTGAACTTTTCCATAATATTCTAATTTTTTGAGACACTGAGTTTTGGGTTTTCGTCATCTTTAAGCCATAAACATGAACATTACAAGAAATAAAAACATGAAATATTTACCTCTATGTTTCATAATATATGAGTTTCACTTTCTGAAGTGATTGACAAAAAATATTGAACTTCTTCACGATACTCTTATTTTTTAAGATCTTGAGACCTGTATTTGCAGTGTGACCACTAATCTCTCCTGGGTTTAGATTATACTGTGTGTGGGTGCATGCTGAATGAATGGTGTGATCTGAGAGACGTCAAAACGATTGGCCAACATCCAGAGATAATAAGAAAAGTGCTTTGTGTCATCTGTCTGCCACATCTCCCACAATGCTTAGCATGTGTGATATATGCTGCTATGGGAGGGCTCTATGAGGATTTACTCAGAGTTTTTCATGAAGTATAAATGACCTGGCCAGAAACTTTGTTCTTGTCCTTGTAGCCCTAGGATCGAGAACACATTTCCAGCTTCTTGTGGAGCATGTAACAAGCTCTAGGCCTCTTCAACAAGGCCCTTCAATCAATCACCTCAGTTGTGGCTGGTTGAGGTGATTAAGCACAAGCTAAAAACACTTTCTAAACACTAACTCTAACCTTCTAGAACAAATGGAAATAGGGTGGGCTAGGCAGATTGCAGTTTTTCCCTGGAGCAGTTCCTGCAGTGAACACACGCCAACATAAAACTATAAATGTTAACACAAAGCTATGTGGGAGAACGTGTCTGAACTTTGTCTGGATTGATTTGTGACCATGAAACTGAACCAAAATGTTATAAATTACTCCCTGAGTCAGAATGAATTATAAGAAAAGGAACAGCTAGTGACTGCTGCGTTCACACCAGCTCAAAGGAAACCACCATGAGGAATAAACGCCCCCAGGTTTCAGAACAATTGCCTCAGTGTGGAAGCAGGTTAATCTAGCTTAGCAAGCTACATACCACACAAACTCCTGCACATTTTTATGAACTGATAACTGCCTCATTAAGGCTGTACTCTCTCCAAGTTTCTGAACTGAGACGTTTTATTGCTAGGGGTTGTGATTGTTATTATTTTATTGTCCAAATCTGTAACCTGACAACAGGCTCAAAGTCCAGTCAGTTGGAAATCAGAGACACTTCATGCAGCAGGTACGTCGCTCTGATTTTATTTTTATCTTCTTCTTACTTCATGTTACTTATATCTAAAACAAATAGAACAATTTTACTTTTGGATCCGGATTTAAGCCACAGCTAAAGAGAGTATAAAGAGACTACATTATCAAGAGTTAATCCAGACAGACTCAAAGCTAAACAAAGGTTAAAGTCCTAAGGTTGATATTAATTGGACAGTAAACAACTCAATGGTACTTAAAGAAAGTCAACTGGACTTGTAGAATTTCTTGACGACGTTTCACCACTCATCAGAATAGCTTCTTCAGTTCTGTGTTTGTGTATTTTTTTTTAACGCTGTGTCCCGGACAGTGCCTGATATCTGCCACTGAATCTCATGGTCTTGACAATGTGCTGCCATGAACAATATAAAAAAAAGTTCCATGTAGCTATACAAGCGGTATAAACAGTTGCAAATACATTCCCTGATCTGTGCAATTCTCCAAACATGACATAGGGCTAATTCACCTATGCACTTCCATTAAAGATTGTGGGAGAGCAAAACTTTGCTCTGTTTTTATGCTGCTTACAGTCCTGAGCTTCTGCAGAGACACAGTCTGACAGGCCGTCCAGTGACAAAATCAGAATGTGACAGGCATGTATATCAATGTCATTGTGTAAATAAGCAGTGTTTTCTGAAATTCTCTTCAGTTCCTCCAATACACCACCCACATAGGGGATGACAATGTTCTTTGTCTTGCTGTACGTCTTCTATGTCCTTTTTGTGATATCTTATTGAGCCTTTAACAAAGGCCCAGTTGGGATATCAACATGTCTAACCTTCCTTCTTATTTCCATCCTGTCTTGTGGGTCCAGTCTGTGCTCGATGCTGGAGGGTTCTGATGACTCCTAGTTTGTGTTCCATGTAGTGGTAGGAATCAAATAATAAATGTTGATCAGTGTCAGTGGGTTTCTGTATACTTCAATGTTGATGCTTTGATCAAAAAGCCTAAACTGACCCCACTGGTGTCCTCCCATGTGAACTTCATGTTGATGTGTTTCAGTGACTCGTTTATTTGCAACAAAGTATTTGTGATGCTGGCCAGATGGTTTTAATTTTATTTATGGTTTATTTGGTTGTGTCGTGTTGATTTTGCAACAACAATTTTCCTCCAACTCCTCTGCCTCCGAAGCGGAGCGCGCAGGCAGGACAGGCCCTCTTTCTCGTTGCAGTGATTTTGGTGACGGTAAATGAAATCCCTTCACACATTCTTATGTTACACCCACCACAGGGAAGAGTAGCAGAAAGAATGACAAACAAAAATACAATTTACCACGTTTATTTATTCTTTATTTTTAAATACAATTCAATAAATCATAGGCCAAAATAAACCTCCATACGGTCAGCATCCTATTCGTCTCCAACAGGGCAGGGGTTTAGTACACACACTGGTGCACATTGCATTCACTAGGGAGTCTTACACACTCGGTGAAATAACAGTCAACTTTCACACATGAACACAGTTCACTGCAAACAAACCAAGTCACACTTTAAGCCTGCCCTGAAGGACTGATTGGGATCTGCCTAACCCAACAGTCACCAAACATTTTCCTTCATTCCGCCATATCTACTTGACTGTCCATGGACCCTCCTCCTCTGACCGGCAGCCATATTGCCTAACCATGGCCCCTTCTTTTTCCCCACCTGGTACCACCTGCCACACTTAAAGGTATTGTCGTTACCATATTTGATCAATTCAGGGAGTTTCTGAATGCAAATGACACGAACCATGCATGTTTGATAAATCCAGATTTTTTTTGTACTTACACACATTCTAAATTTCATTCCTATGTCAGAATTTAGAACCTTTTCTAGGCACGATTTGATAAATGAGGCCCCTGAGTTTTCAATGTGGTTAAGGATGTTGCCCACAAACAGAGACAAAATGCTTAGCAGAGTTTTGGGAAGTCCATAAACACACGGTGTGGTTTCCCTGGGTACAAATGGTAGTAAAGGAGTCTGTCGATTGCCTTCTCAAACTGTTGTAGGTAGTTTATTATGTTTCCTTTGTAGGTGTTCGTTGGGTCACGTTTTAGTGTCTCATACAAGATCCAACGTTTATTTTATATTTTTAAATTTCCAGGATGGTTGGAGAGGAGCTCAGACCCCGTGGTGCATTCACTTACCTTATGGTGCTCTCTATGATACACTCATGCAGAGGTAAATCCAACACATCACCAGCTCTCTGATAGTTTAAATGAACCCTACCTTCTAAACATGACAGACTTTTTCTTTTCCAGGTCAGTCTGATGTGGTTGGTCCGTCTCAGCCAATCATAGCTCTCGTTGGTGCTGACGTCGTGTTGCCGTGTCACCTTCAGCCCACCATCGACGCCTCTGACATGATCTTGGAGTGGTCCAGGCCTGATCTGGACCCCAGGTTCGTCCTGGTGTGGCGTGACGCCCAGGATCTGCACTCTAGAAAACACCCATTGTTCCGCAGCAGGACGTCTCTGTTCACCCATGAACTGAAGCAGGGAAACATCTCACTAAAGCTGTCCTCAGTGAAACTTTCAGACCAGGGGACGTACA
Source organism: Mugil cephalus (assembly GCF_022458985.1). Lineage (NCBI taxonomy): Eukaryota > Metazoa > Chordata > Actinopteri > Mugiliformes > Mugilidae > Mugil > Mugil cephalus. The sequence goes on from NC_061770.1 coordinate 30,826,237, forward strand.
GGTGCTTCGCTCCAGAGCTGAACCGACACGCCACCACTTAGCTTGTTGTAGGTGAGTGAAATGTGATGTGTTCAAAGTATTTTATGGTTGGGGTTCACCCAGGAGGTTGTTTTGGGCAGTTGTGGCCCAGTGGGTTGTCCACTAACCATTTACCACGGTCTGACAGCACCATGCGGCTCATGTTTTGTCTTTTTCTTTAACTACTACAATAACTATGACCAGGAAGTCCGACCCACACAGTCAGACCAATCACAGCTCTTGTGCTTTGCATTGCTACAGCACTTTGTTACATTTCTAGGGAGGTGGACATCAGCTACTGAGCGAGACTCTGGGTTGAGGTCTGCATTAACACGGGACTCTCTCCATCACTTTAGCCTTCAGCACAGAAGCATAAATCAGCTCTCAAGCGGTGGTGATTTTGGTTTGGAATTTTTTGTGGTGCAATGCAGGAAAATTGTGTAATGCGTTAGATCCCCACAGGTAACAGGTAAGACAGCTTCTCCGTTCATACGAGGTTATGGCTTCACGTCAGCTGAGTATTACCCCAACTGGACTCAATGATAGCACTATTCAAGCTGTTGGTGGGGTAACTCGCCTGGCTTCTGACCACCTTTAATCCTGATGTCTGCCCCGTTTCCTCACACCCCCAGAACCGCCAGTTGTGGTGGCTTACCCCTAATGGATCTGTGCACTCGGTACGTGCCAGGTTAAGATTAAAAGGTCAGGCTGAAAGCCCTAGAGACATAAAATTGTTTAAGTGACCAATAAGAGCTAGGTGTTAGAGCTACCACTTAAGTTGCCTATAACTTTACTGTCATGAGACTACTTGCACCAAAAGGAAAAATAATTGTTAGAGAATTCTTTATTTGCAGGTTCAATCAAACTGATCATGAATGTGCAGCTCTGCCCCAAAGAGTGGAAATAGAGGAGATGGAGTGTCAGGCACAAACAACTATTCACACACAACTACAGTATGAAAAGTATCTACAGAGGGTATTGTGTCATTTCATTGGGGACAGTGTTTATTATTTATTAATAACTTTTGCTCAAGAACATTTTGGATACAAGAAATTTATAATCCTCCCCTGCACAGCAGCAGCCTCTGGTGGGGCCATGTCCCAACTGCCCCTAATACAAAGACGCCATTGCTCCCAGGGTATGTCAGAATGTCATGATACTGTCAACAAGCCTTCAAAAACCTCTCATTTGTAGGTGCTGCCTCCTCACCTGTAATCCTGATGTCCGAAGGAGGAGGAGGAGTAGGAGGAGGAGTGGTGTTACAGTGTGAATCCAGAGGCTGGTATCCAGAGCCTGAGGTGTTGTGGCTGGACGCTGAGGAAAACCTGCTCTCTGCTGGACCTCCAGAGACAGTCAGAGGTCCTGATGACCTCTATACTGTCAGCAGCAGAGTGACTGTGGACAAGAGACACAACAACAGCTTCACCTGTAGAGTCCAACAGAACAACATCCACCAGACCAGAGAGGCTCACATACATGTTCCAGGTAGAACACGCTTAGAGAACGGACCATGACATGATTTTAATTTGATACAGTTTGTGTGTGATTATGTAGAAATGTCATGTAACTCTGTGTGTTTTCATTTCAGATGATTTCTTCAGTTCTCTTGTTTTCACTGGTTTGGCTGTTAGTTTAGCTGTTAGCATCATGGTTATTTTAGCATGTGTCTTCTTTGTGTGGAGACAAAATAGAACCAGTAAGTTACAGATGAGTCACCACATTAATGATGTAAAACACCAGCAAACGTCTTTTCTAGTTGAATTTAGCTGCTTTGATTTTGCACAGAAACCAAGAAAAGATCCAGAGATGAAGCAGAGAAGGAGAAACTTTTAGGAGAAACTAAAGATGTAAGAGATAAGAAGTAAAGATTAAAGGTTTAGATTGATCAGTTTGAAGAAAGTTTGATCAGTAAACCTGCTGACTGATCATCATCCATCTGTCTGTCTGATAGCTGACAGAGAAATATGAGAAGATTGAAGAAGAGCTGCAGAAAACCAAAGAAGAACTGAAGAACAAGAATGAAGAGATGGAGAAACATGTAGAGACACACACAGAAACACTATCATTGTGTTATTGAGGACTTACCTGTGAACATACCTGAGTCTTTCCTTCATCTACTGGTGAAATGATAAAACTACAGGTTTTCTCCTCAGGTCAATGAACTAAAGGAGAAGAATAAGAAGCTGCAGGAGGAGATGGAGACCAGAAACAAAGAGATGGAGACCAGAAACAAAGAGATGGAGGAGATGAAAGATGAGGTGAATAACAAGCTCATAGACATGGAGAGAGAAGTAGTTTATTCACACACATCATTCAAAGTAGATTCTTCATATCAATACCTCCTTCAGATCAACTAAACCAGTCTGACATGGACAAATAGAAACAGACGAGATCAAAAAGACATTTAAATCTAATTGTATATCTCCTTCTAGCCTTTATTGAGATGGTTATTTCATGATGAAATGTTTAAAACATCAGTGGGACACACTGAGATACAGTGTTACATGACACTAAACAGAACTGATCAGGAATGAAATCTTTCTTCATCTCTTCTTTCTACCAGTTAATGAAGCAGATCAACCAACAGGAAGAGAAACATCAGAGAGAAATAAAGGAGCTGGAAACAGAGGTTCATGTTGAATCCAGATCTTTTAATTCCATAACAAGGAAGTAGTTTTGAACCAAATCACTTTGTCATGTTCCTCAATCAAAGTAAATGTTTCTCATCATGTCTCTTTATGTGACTTCACTCTCAGTGGGAGAAGAAGCTCAAAGAGGAGAAGAAGAAAAGAGAAAGAGCTGAGAAAGAAGTGGAGACGCTGAAGAGGAAACTGGAGACTGAGGTTTGTCTCTTTCTCCTGAGAATCATCAAATCATTTTTGTATTTTCTATCAGATTGTGGACAGCAGAGATGGTTCTAAAACTGAAGTGTTGTTCATTGGTTCTGAAACCAGAGACAGAAACTCAGCAGGAAACTGGAAGAACTGGGAATAAACTTAGAGTCACATCTCAGGTCTGAGGTTCACATTAGAAACATGACTAAGAACACATAGATGTTGACTAAGAGCAGAAAGACAGGCAGGAAGAGAAACATCAGAGAGAAACTAGAAAATTCCCTCTGGAAAAATTTGAAAGGGCTACGGGGGCTTATGCTGGGGGTACCATCTCTGTCAACATGGGAGTTGGCACAGTTAGCCTACATTTAGCACAGTTAGCTCACAGTTAGCATAGTTAAACCACAGTTGGCACACTTAACTCACATTTTGGAACAGTTCACTCACAGTTAGCATATTTACCCTACATTTAGCACAGTTAGCTTATGGTTAGCACAGTTTGCCTACATTTAGCACAGTTAGCTTATGGTTAGCACAGTTTGCCTACATTTAGTACAGTTAACCCACATGTCGCTCTAAGATCATTTGGCAGCTCAGTCTTACAGTTCAGCTCAACACCATAGTTCACTTGCAAAAGCTCATATCTTTCCCAAAACAGTTCACTCATGTGTCAAAACTAAATTCCTTTCCCATATAAACAGTCGGTGCCCCCAAAATGCATTGTCCCTTTGGCATTGTGTGAGCACTGCAAGTCAAAATGGTTAGATGTTTTGTCACTATGGTAGAGGACCATTGAAATATCCTTCATGTCCACCTCTCAGTCTTAGCCCAGTCCTTCATTCACAGTAGTTACGGTAACACTTTCTATGAAGGTTGTATTTATAATGCCCTATGAATGCACTCATAATGTTTTATAAGGTGTCTATAAAGCATTATAATGGTCATTATTACCATCTATACATATTCACAAGTCCTTATAACCAACTTCATGATGCATTATGACAACTGGTTATGAATGATTATAATTTTAATCTGAATAGTGCATTATAAATATGTCAATATCTGCCTAGTCACTTGTTAGTTTTATGATGCATCATAACTACTTTGCTTTGCTAAATGTGTATAATGATGCATAATGACTTTTGGCTTCGCCTATGGTGCTTTATATCTGTAGTTATAAGTATATGTAATAAAGTTATAATAATGTATACATCTCTCTACAGCACACTGTTATAAACAGCTATGCAATATCATAAGTGCTATTTGTCAGCGCTAAGTAAAGTGACAAGAATATGACACTATTATTAACAGATATAAGTTACTATGAGTAATTAAAAGGTGCAATGAACTAAGTCCTGAGTCTGGCATCTTTACCCCATATGCACAGTGTTAATATCATAGGTGTTATTTGTCAGCTTTAAGTAAAGTAGAGCAAATGAGGTGTTGTGGATATAAGACTATTATAAACAAATATGAGGCGCAATGAAATGAGGTGCCTGGACAGTAAAGACAAAAGGAATGCATTTAGTTCACTTTATTTTCATTTAAACCAACACACATGAGCAGAATGATTATCAATGCTCTGAGCACATTGCACAAACACATGAAACAGGCCACAAAAGTGGCACGGCGTGGTCCTAGAGATGTGGCTCTTAAAAGTGCCTTTGGGTTGGTGAGGTGATTCAGGGTCAGAGGTCAGGAGATGGTTTGACAGCAACTACAAGAAGAACAGAGGCAAATCTTTAGTGCTCTAGTTGGGTTTGTTTTTAATGCAGGTTTGATTGAAAACACATAAGTAGATCACGTTTTTTTGTTTAAAGCAGCCTAATGAGACATTTTTTTTACCGCATATCGTGCAGGCAGCGCAGATTACCCGTAGGTGACTTAAGCTAGCTACACGAAAGTTACTAGACACGGCTAGTTTGAACTCACAAGTTAGATCGTTTTCATATTCTTGCGTTTAATGATTGAAACCATTCGAAATCATTGCTTTAATATGTAAACGATGTGCTTCATGTAAGCAAAGTAAGGCATTAGCTCACAAAACACTAGCAGGACAGAGAGACAACCTACCTGTCCTGGAGAGGACTCAGCGAATAAAGGAAAGAAAAGCCGCTTTACGACTAGTATATACAGTCAATGCTTTGCGACAGTGGGAGGAGCTGTGGACGGAGGTGGGTGGGGTCAGGGGTCATGGGTCATGGACTAAGGAATGACATTTCTACAATAATAATAATATAAATAAAAACGATATTAAAATAATATCTGACGGCATTCAATAAAGGCGGATATTTCTAGCGATCCTGTATAAGCGACCGATACAACAAATAACCATTAATTTTTTTCGAATCTCAAAGTGCCGAATCTTGCAGCAAAATTGACGTTACATTAAAAACCGAAATAAGACCATTACAAATCTAGTCTAAATGAAATAAAATCAAAGCTCTTTATTGCGCAGTGTCACATTGACAGTCATCCTCATAGCACGAAATAACTTCCAATTGAAATACATCAGTTTGAAATTCGTTTCGAGCGGCATGAAAATTTGAGGAAAATCGGCAGGCACCAAACAATAGATTAATTTTCGTGACAGTTTCACATCCACTGTGAGACCGCTTGTTTATACAGGATCGCTAGAAATGTCCGCATTTATTGAATGCCGTCAGATGTTATTTTAATATCGTTTTTATTTATATTATTATTATTGTAGAAATGTCATTCCTTAGTCCATGACCCCTGACCCCTGACCCCACCCACCTCCCTCCTCAGCTCCTCCCACTGTCGTAAAGCATTGACCGCGGGTTTTCTGCTCTTTCTCCGCTGAGTCGTCTCCAGGACAGGTAGGTTGTCTCTCTGTCCTGCTAGTGTTTTGTGAGCTAATGCCTTACTTTGCTTACATGAAGCACATCGTTTACATATTAAAGCAATGATTTCGAATGGTTTCAATCATTAAACGCAAGAATATGAAAACGATCTAATTTGTGAGTTAAAACTAGCCGTGTCTGGTAACCTTCGTGTAGCTAGCTTAAGCCACCTACGGGTAATCTGCGGTGCGTGCACGATATGCGGTAACACAATGTCTCATTAGCCTGCTTTAAACAAAAAAACGTGGTCTACTTATGTGTTTTCAATCAAACCTTTCTGCATAAAAACAAACCCAGCTAGAGCACTAAAGATCTGCCTCTGTTCTTCTTGTAGTTGCTGTCAAACCATCTCCTGACCTCTGACCCTGAATCACCTCACCAACCCAAAGGCGATTTTAAGAGCCACATCTCTAGGACCACGCCGTGCCACTTTTGTGGCCTGTTTCATGTGTTTCATGTGTTTGTGTAATGTGCTCAGAGCGTTGATAATCATTCTGATTATGTGTGTTGGTTTAAATGAAAATAAAGTGAACTAAATGCATTCCTTTTGTCTTTACTGTCCAGGCTCTCATTTCATTGTGCCTCATATTTGTTTATAATAGTCTTATATCCACAACACCTCATTTGCACTAATTTACCTGAAGCTGACCAATAACACCTATGATATTAACATTGTGCATATGGGGTAAGGATGCCAGACTTAGTTCATTGCACCTTTTAATTACTCATAGTAACTTATATCTGTTAATAATAGTGTCATATTCTTGTCACTTTACTTAGCGCTGACAAATAGCACTTATGATATTGCACAGCTGTTTATGACTGTGTGCTGTAGGGAGATGTATTCATTATTATAACTTTATTACATATACTTATAACTACAGATATAAAGCACTATAGGCGAAGCCAAAAGTCATTATGCATCACTATGCACATTTAGCAAAGCAAAGTAGTTATGATGCATTATAAAACTAACAAGTGACTAGGCAGATATTGACATATTTATAATGCACTATTCAGATTAAAATTATAATCATTCATAACCAGTTGTCATAATGCATCATGAAGTTGGTTATGACGACTTGTGAATATGTATAGATGGTAATAATGACCATTATAATGCTTTATAGACACCTTATAAAACATTATGAGTGCATTTATAGGGCATTATAAATACAACCTTCATAGAAAGTGTTACCGTAGTTACTGTACTATTTTTTTTTCTAGCTAACAGAATACAATTGTGTATAAAACTGAAAAAAAAAAGAAACAATAGGACTTCACGGTAAGAGTACCCTCCAAGGTTTGACTTCACACATTGCACTCATACTGCCAAGGAAATTTAACCATTTTTATTCACACACATGAAGTGACTTCCATACATCAGAGTTAAAAGAAAATGTATAGAGCACAATATACTGTAATATAAACACATACACACAAAAAACACAGACATTTATATGTAGCCTACAGTGCTGTAAATAAAGCCGGAGATTCAAAACTAACATTTCTTCACTGGTCGCTGCCCTCACCCTCCTCTCCTCTCACTGGCCATCACTCGCCCTCCCTCTCCTGCCATCCACCACTCTGTCTGTCGGCCACAATTCTTCTCCACATCACAGCGTATATTCTCCCTTGCGATGCAACGAGGGAAGAAACGGCGTGCATGTCGCAACCATCCCCTGGACTGATCTCCTGTAATATCATCACACGGAGTGTCCATTGGATGGAGCAAGGACCTCTGATTTTGAGCCTGATGCTCTTACACTCTCCACCTCCAAGCGGAGAAAAACTCAATAGGATTGAGGAAAGGAGAGTAAGGTGGTAGGAACACCATGACCATCCTTGGATGAGCAGTGAACCAGGCTGTGATGAGCGGGCCACGGTGGAAATTCACATTGTCCCACACAATTACATACTTTGGTAGGTGAGGCCCTACGAGACCTCTCTCATTTACAGGGATCAAATCAGAATGAAGGCGGTCCAAGAAGATGAGGAGCTTCTGTGTATTGTATGGGCCAAGACTGGGGATGTGAGTGGCCAGACCATTCTCCTTGGCCAGGTTGAAGCCAGCTTCATCCACAAACACGAGGACGTGTTTCTCATTTCCTTCCAATGCCATTATTCTCTACAACAGAGAAAAAAAAAAAAAAAGTCAAATGTTCCAAGAGATTCATTTATGATATTCATGGTGTTAGGTTCTTGACTGATTTTGACAATTTAACAGACTATTTTGCATGTGATGACTTATAGAATGAAATGATGCTGACATGTTTTGGAGAGAACCACCATTAGACTGATAATCAATCAATCAGTTTAGATCAACAGGATCTATTCACTTGGAAATTGTGCTAAATGTAGGCTAACTGTGCTAACTGTAGGCTACCTGTACTTAATCATTTGCAAAATGAACTAAGACATTTGCAAAGTGATGAAATCAATGAGAAATACAATTCTGTTGTGAAAGATTGCCAAGTGGTTTTGAGGTTTGTCCATGTTGTTTTGAGAATGTAATTTCTGTTTCAAGAAATGAGCCAAACCAATGGAGAAAAACTGTAACAGCAGAGACATCTGATTAATGAACTGGTCTCAGCTGTGGCTCAGGGGTTGCCATGGCAACTCACAGTAGTCGTCAATGAAGAAGCGCGCGGAGCCGGGACACAGAAAAGAGCTAGATTCCCCCCTTTTCGCTGGTCTCACATTTGGGCTTACTGTGACAAAACGGTAGCTCCTATCAGAAAAACAAGCAGACCGTGGGCGTCGTAAGACCTTCCTGAAGACTTTGATATGTTTTTCGTCCTTGTAGAGTAAAGATTTTGGACACACTCACGACTTAAACACAAAGGTCCCCTCTGTTTGTCAGACCAAATCTTCACATTACAGTGAATGGAGAGCAGACAGGTACTTTACCACGAACAGAGGCTCCCAGTTTAAATTCTGTACATCTCACTGCTTTGCCGAGCACATTGTGAGAGACAGAACAAGTTTGTCTACAACTGTGGAAAAAATCATGTGTCCAGTGTGTAAATTGTGGCCGGGACGAGCATGTAAAGAGAAAAATTTCACACATGTTCTCTCACTCTAAGTAGCAACATTCCGCACTCTAAAACGAGATGTTTCAGAAAAAGATCGTGGTCATTGAACAGTGATTGATCAACAATGATAAGACGTATCAAAACAAGAAAATAATACTCCAATACACAAGGCTTGTGTCTACATTTTCAAGTTTAAATGAAGTCTGTTGGTGAAAGTATGCCTGAGCAGACCTTTGAAAAACAGTCTTTTTTGCGTGTTTTTTCTTTTCGTCCATCCCATTCATTTCCAATGGGGAATTTATCGCAAAAAAATTATCACGAAAAATCCGTATTTCAGAAAGAAAAGTAATAGCACACTGACCCCGGTCGGACCACAGACAAGTTAAGGGACGAAAAAAGGGAGGAAACGGCAAAATAATAATAATAAGAAGAAACACGCTGGGTAACAACAGGCCCTCAGGCGAAGCCACGTGGCCCTAATACAGAATCCAGATCTTTTAATTCCATAATAAGGAAGTAGTTTAGAACCAAATCAGTTTGTCATGTTCCTCAATCAAAGTCAATGTTTCTCATCATGTCTCTTTATGTGACTTCACTCTCACTGGGAGAAGAAGCTCAAAGAGGAGGAGAAGAAAAGAGAAAGCGCTGAGGAAGAAGTGAAGACAAAGAAGAGGAAACTGGAGACTGAGGTGCTTCACTAATAAAGTCTGAATGATTGAGAGATAGAACATGAAGCTGACTGATGTGAAAGGACTAATCTGTGGATGTCGTCTCCTCCCAGTCAGAGAGAATCAAACCTGAACAAACACAGAACAGCAGCAGCTCAGACAGACAGGAGACGTCAGGAGACATCACTGTGTTCATTGATGGCAAGACCAAATATATAAGTCTACAAAACAAGTGTGATCAGGTGATGTTGCTTTAAGACTCAAAATCCATTTTCTTTATTTTTTAATAGAAAATCTTGATTCAACAGATTTAATAGACACCAACATTCATTTGTTCCTGTCTCTGTGTCTCATTCTTCTTCTTGCGTTTCATTTCCGTCCTGCAGGACAAACCACTGGGAGGACGTCAGTTAAAAGTCCAGATCAACAATAGTGAACCCATCACATACACATTTGATCCATCAATGGAACTCAAGGCTGGAAAGTCTGTTACTGTGAGTCTTTGTAGATGTTTCATTGATGTTGTTATATTTTCCGTTTTCTTACTTTTCCTTCAGTTTTTCTAATTATTATTTTCTGACTGTGACTCTGTGACCTTTGTATTTACTACATTTACAGATATACCATCCAGACAGTGACCAGCATTACACTGAACCTGGTCACCTGGTGTGGGAGGACCTGAAGTCCTGGAAGTCTGGAGACAGAGTCCAGGTCTCTCTGCAGTGAAATAGTTCCCAGTTGAACTCCTTCAATAAAGTTCAGTAATCCAGCAAACAGCAACATTATAGATGAGAAACAGCACGACTCAGATCTTCCTGCAGAAACCACACACTGCAGAGAAAGTCTCTGGAAACACTTGGCTCCATTTTATTGGATTAGTCAAGTTTGATGTGAACGTTGGTTTGTTTAAAGACTTTTACAGGATGACGTCAGTGTTTTAGATTCTATGTAACAAGTCTCTTTTTTTCCTCCAATTAACAGATGAAAATAAAAGTTAACATGTGGATGTAAATGTCAACTCTTATTTTGAAAAACATAAATGTGTTCATTTTTAAATAAAGAAGATACTTTTACATTTACAGGTTATTTGTGTATTTTATTTGTCTTTGTATCATGACGACAGCTCAGACTCTAACACCGTAGCCTGATTCACCTCCTGACAAATGTAACTACACATCACAGTCATGCAGAGCACAGAGCTGTGATTGGTCCACTTGGTAGTAGCACTTTATTTCTGGCTGCTTCTCCATCTCAGCATTTTCAAATCAACTGTTCTGGATCAATAAAGATGGAACACATTGAAGAAAATGATGAAAATGAAAGATATGAGCTGAATCTGTCTTGAAGTTTAAACAAACTTGCATCTAAGTAGAAACAGAAACATTAGTGTTCTCAACTTAAAATGGAAGCTGATACGAATTTAGTTAAATTGATCTTAACTTGGAAATGTGACTTCATTTGACAAAATAAAGTTAGTTTTCTTCAATTGATGATGTGAACTAATAAGTTGTTTTGCTTTTTGAATTGAAACAGGTTTTCTTCACGTTGACTTTAATCAGATTTTTAATGTTTCTAAGTTTCAATGACTTGAAATGTTTAAATGAGTAATGTCACTTGAAGTCATTATTGAGGAAACATGATACATCTGACATAACTTTATTCTATTCACATTATTAATCAGTTTAATTAAGATGTGACAAATACTGCATCATAACGTGTTGGAGAACAGATTGAGAAGATGAAATCCTGTCACAACATTTAAATATAAATACAAACTGACTTATTCTCTGGTAGATGTTCAGCACAGCTTTAAACAGACTCCTTCCTCCTCTAGTCAGGTGGAACCTGGAGGACAGAACATACAGTTAAATGGTAGAAAATGCTCAGGATTTATCATGTTTCTATACAGTATAAAGTAAACCTTATCAAATGTCCAAGACGGTGAACGTCCTGGAGTTTATTTATGAATCTGAGAACACGTCTCCAGCCTCAAGAACAGAAACTAGAAGTTTGGAAGTTTATAGCGATGCTGGAAATAATCAGATTAAAACAGGAGCATTGACAGTGAGTGTGGATGATTATTGTTGTTCTGTGGTCTCATTTACCAGAGTTCTGTACATGAACAACACACATCTAGGCTATGAGTAGAAAACAACTTCAAGGAGAACTGCTAAACTACTTGGTTATATCATGTGACGGTAACACACTGGTCCATGGGTAACATCCCAAACCAACCCCTCTGGGGACAAATTGCAATGGGTCTAAGTACACCCCATTTCTAAGTGTTCATTCACACATTATTATTATTTTTAGAAACCTATATGTATTCATTTTTTAAAATAAAGAATATTCTTTTGCATTTTATTCAACTATGTAGCAGAAATGTGTGAGTGTGTCAAATCACTTGTTTTGGATCAAAAAAGATGGAACATAGGAACATAGGAATAAGTCCTGGAAAGCTAGATGGAAGCAGATATGAATGTAGCTCAAAAACATTAATTTTGTCTTCTTTAACTTTCAACAATGGTGTTTGGTTCTTTTGGTAAGACAAAGGGAATAGATAACATTTTACATGTCTGACATGTTTGGACCTTCACCTGCAGTCTCCTTCAGAGGAGTCATCTGGTAGAAGTGATGTGTCATTTAAAAGGTGTTCCTCCTGTAGGCGTGCCAGATCTGACAGATCCACCAGGTTGGCCACGCCCCCCACCATCCGATGGTCTCTGGAGGACAGAGTCCCATGTGTCGGAGAGTATTCATGCTGTAGTTCACCCACTTACTGATCTCAATGGCCTCTGTAATCCAGCACTTGAATTTAGTATTTTCTGTTTTGATGACTCTTGCTCCGGTCCAGTCCATAATGTGATCACTGCGTTTGCAATAATCTGATATATCCAATCTAACATTTTGTTCTTCTGGTTTTTCTTGTGAGTCAACCTGATGTTTCCTTCACACATTCCTTCTGGTGTTCTTTTTTCTCACGTTGAAAGTTCTTCCTTGGGTTCTAAAACCAATGTAGGTTTTATTGCATCCACAGCAGGTACTGGTCAGTATGTGCGGATTTCCTGTGTACACAACATACACAGTTATTAGGCAAGTTGTAGTTTTGACTGTTATTTTTATTTTTTAACAACGGCAGTGCTCTTGCTCAATCCAAAATGTTAATAAAGCTCATCAGTTCCCAACAGAACTGATTATTCCTCACCCACTAATGGTTTGTGGAGGAAACTCATTCTGGCTTCCAGTCTTTGGAAGAATATTATGATATAGACTGAAAGATATGTAATATTGGCTCTTGTACAAGGAGTCATATATATACACCATTTATGCTTATGGTTGGACATCAGGATGAATATCTTCAGCAAGGCTGCAGCTAATGGGGATCCTAACAAAACAAACAACCATAGGCAGTATAAATATGGCCAGTGGAGCTGCTCCTCTAAAGTTAAGCCAAAGCTAGTTGAGCTCCCCCTGGTGACTGGCTGCAGTATAGGTCAAAAGCTCCATCTCTTCCATGTTAGTGAGCCAAACTAATACACTAAAATACATGTCACATAATTGTTTTCCTCCAGTTTTGATATCTATACATCCATTTTTTTTGTTATTGGCATTCTGTGCTGTTTTTGTTTGTTTGATTCAAGATTCAAGATTAACTTTATTGTCACCCAAGAGAGAAATTTGTTCTGGGCCACTCACCATGCTGCAGCCACAACACAGAACAAACCATACAACGCAACATAATGGGCAATACAGTTGTTTTTGTTTTGTTTTCTACTCAACATATAGGGGGGTTGCTCACGTGGCAGCGTGACTTGGAGGGGCGTGACTGGGAGGAACAGTCTGCCTGATCTGAACCCGAGCAGTGTTCAGTTATTGGACTTCTGTGCAAGTCGCAGTTTGTCCATAACTAACACCATGTTTGAACATAAGGTTGTTCATCTGTGCTCTTGGCACCATGATGGCCTAGGTCGTAGGTCAATGATTGACTTTGTAGTCGTATCATCTGACCTGCGACCCTATGTTCTGGACACTCAGGTGAAGAGAGGAGCAGAACTGTCAACTGATCACCACCTGGTGGTGAGTTGGATCAGATGGCTGGGGAAGACACCGCGCAGACCTGGTAGGCTCAAACGTATAGTGAGGATCTGCTGGGAACGCCTGGTAGAAGAACCTGTTGAGATGGTCTTTAACTCCCACCTCAGAGCTTCAACCCCATCCTGGGGATGGTGGGGGACATTGAGTCTGAATGAGCCATTTTCCACTCAGCCATTGTTAAGAAGGCTGTTTGAGTTGTAGCCACAAGGTCACTGGTGGTGGTTGTGGCGGTAACCCCTGAACACCCTGGTGGACTCTAGAGGTGAGGGGAGCTGTCAAGCTGAAGAAGGAGGCCTACAGGACATGGTTGGTCTTTGGGTCTCCGGAAACTGCTGACCAGTACCAGATGGCTAAGCCTTCTACAGTTGGGGCAGTCTCTGAGGCAAAAACTCAGGCATAGGAGGAGTTTTCGGGGCAATGGATGAAGACTATCAATTGGCTCAGAAAGTGAGCAGTCTGTGGGTCTCCAAAAGCTACTGACCAGTACTGGATGGCTAAGCATACCATGGCTGGTTTGGTGAGGCTATGGAAGGTCAGCTCCAAATAGGTTCTGACAAACTGCCCAGCATCTCAGGTGCGACAAATTGCCCACACCATTTTCAGTGGGGACGGGGAGCAGCTGACGTCACCTGGGGCTATTGTCTGGCGGTGGAAGGAACACTTTGAAGAGCTCCTCAATCCCACCCACACATATTCCACAGTAGAAACAGAGCTAGAGGGCCTGGGGTTGGGCTGCCCAATCTCTTGGGAAGAAGTTGCTGAGGTGGTGATACAACTCCTTAACACTGGAGCACCAGGAGAGGATGAAATCTGCCCTGGGTATCTTAGGGCTCTGGATGTTGTAGGGCTGTCCTGGTTTACACGTCTCTGCAACACTGCATGGACATCGGAGGCGGTGCCTCTGGAGTGGCAGACCGGGGTGGTGGCTCCCATCTGTAAAGAAGGGGACAAGAGGATGTGTTTTAACTATAGGGCGATCACACTCCTTAGTCTCCCTCCATAGAAAAGTCTATGCTGAGGTGCTGGAAAACAGGGTTCAATCAATAGTTGAACCTAAGATTGGGGAGCAACAATGCGGTTTTTGTCCTGTCCATGGAACTGTGGACCAGCTCTTTACCCTCGCTCGGGTGCTGGAGGGGAAATGGGAGTTTGCTCAACCGGTCCACATGTGTTTTGTGGATCTGGAGAAGGCTAACGATCAAGTCCCCAGAGGCATCCTGTGGGGACTGCTCTGGGAGCATGTGGTGGATGGCCCCTTGCCGGATGATGGAGGGTGTCGAGTTCAGTGATCAGAGGATCTCATCTCTGCTTTTTGTGGATGATGTGGTCCTCCTAGCTTAATTGAACTATGACCTCCACCTCTTACTGGGGCGGTTTGCAGAGTGTAAAGCGGCTAGGATGAAGATCAGCACCTCAAAGTCTAAGGTCATGGTCCTCAGTCAGAAAAGGGTGGATTGCTCATTCCAGGTTGGGGAGGAAGTCCTGCCCCAAGTGGAGGAGTTTAAGTATCTCGAGATCTTGTACATGAGTGAGGGTAGGATGAAGCGGGAGATTGACAGACCTATCAGAATGGCATCTGCAGGCGCTTAATCAGTCTTTTGCGGTGAAGAGAGAGCTTAGCCAAAAGGTGAAGCTCTCAATTTACTGGTCAATCTATGTTCCAACCCTCAGTTTTTGAACTTTGGGTAATGACCAAAAGATTGTGGATAAAAGCGGCCGAAATTAATTTCTTGTGGCCTGGCTCAGCCTTAGAGATAGGGTAAGGAGCTCATTCACGTGCGAAGGAGCTCAGAGTAGAACCGCTGCTCCTCCACATCAACAGGAGTCAGCTAATGTAGTTTGAGGATCTGGTGAAGATGCCTCCAGGAAGAAGGCATCCTCACCAGATGAGAGAACACAGAAGATAAGACAGAGGAAAAACCAGAGATGAGAAAGAATCAGCAGACAGAAGAAGGAGAGAAGATGACAACACAACGTAGAGGAAATGAAACAGAGAAACAGTGTTTGATAATTGAAGGAAAACATGGAGAAGAATCAAAGGACAGAGAGAAAGAAAAACTGAAGACAAAGCTACAGACGAAAGAAAGAGAGCAGAAAAAATGTGAGGAAAGCGTTTCTCGACTAAAGAGTCAGATGGAGGAGGAGAAGCAGATAAATTAACTGATACAGCAGAAGAGGAAGGAAGATAAGATGGAGGAAGAAACACAGAGAAGAAGATAGAACTAAGAAACCTCCTCTAGAGACAAAGAAAGATCTGGAGAAGATAAAGACACTGCTGGATATAATGAGAAAGAGGAGACTGTCTTAATAAAGAAAAGACAGAAAGCAACTAATGAAAAACAGGAGATTATTAGAAAACTAGAGGAGATGGAGAAAGAGAGGAATGATGAGAATCATTATTAGGAGAGATTCAGATGAGGACCTTTGATGAACTATTGGGAGTCAAACAGTGATCGAAGTGAAAATATTTGGTTCCAGCTGTCAGACAAACAGTATCCAGAGAACCAGAAAACAAGAAGTGTCTTTAACTGTTTCTGTACATCCTGGCTATCGATGTAGGTAGGAAACATTTAAAGGAATCCTGCAGTACTGGACTAGTTCTCTCCACATAGAAGTTATTTTATTTCCAACTTCAAAGGTCAAAGAGACACACAGTAAGATGAGGGGACGTTCCTCTGGGACCATGGAGCTACATGAAGACATGAGACCAAGTACAATACATCCAGTAACACACAAGTGTACGTGTGCGAGATGATGCAGACGATACAAAATGGTGCAAAGACAACACACTTGGGAGACAATGCACCTATAAAAATACACAGAAAAGACGTGTCCAGGGGCTGAGTATAGGTTGTTATATCATAAGTTGTAATATGATTGTGGTTGTGAGTGTGTGTGTTGCACAGGTGTCAAACATATGCCCCGTGGTCCAAAAGTGGCTCACCAGAGGGTCTTATGTGGCCCCACAGGATGAAATTGCAAAGTAATTTAAAATGAAAGTGAAATTTCGATAAAGTCCAATTGATTCTTGCATGAGGTTCCATCGTATAGTTTTTTATTGAGATATTTAGATTTTGCACATTTCTAAGGGGAATGGAAGCAAGTGAGATATAGAACTTTCCAGAAATTTTTGCTTATTATGTGCTTATTATTCTTAAGAAATGTCGGTTTTTAAATGTAAACACTTTCATAATGTTCTTTGTACTAAAACAAAGGGGAACATTCAGACTTGTGGTTATTTATAGGTTAATGCATTGTTGTGTTACTGCTCTGAACCCTTCGAGATGAAACTGGGCTGAATGTGGCCACTGATCTAAAATGAGTTTGACACCCCAGGCGTATTGTGTATGTTTAGTTCACTTTCAGCGAGTTAATGTAAAGAAACATGAACAGAAACAATGTGCTCTCTGTTTTCTTCGCTGAATTATCTTGTCATAGTATTGTCTGCATGTTGTGTTTTGGTCCAAACACAGAGCTGAAACGTATTTCCAAGGGAAAGTGAAGGCACCACCTTCTCCAGGTAACCAGGTGTCTCTTACTTCGCATTTTGAGTGGAACCCTCCCCCAGGACACTTCCAGAGGAAGGCAGCAGGTATGTTTTCATTAAAGTCCTTCGTCCGTTGTCGTGTATTTGACACAAGTTTATGTCAAACTTTAAATGTTTAAATGTATTGATGTTTGTTTAGAATGAAAAGGTGAGTTTGAGAAGGGCAGGGAGAGTGGGACACGTTTTATCACCTTTATCAAACTTTACCTCTTCACTTTAATGTTTAGAATCACAGTGAAAACTGAAATAAAAGTCAAACAGGTCCAGATGTGTAACAATCTAAATAATCATGTTTCATTATCGATCTTCTAAATGTTCCAACTACACTGTGGATCATTTTCTTTTCTTTTTTTTTTTCTTTTAGCTGATGCAGGTGAAAGTGAAACTAAAATCGTTAAATGTTGTCATTAAAATGTTCAAGTGTATCTGTCTGGGGCCTGCAAGAGAGACACAGTGGATGTGTAAATGTTTACAGTGTGTAGAAAAAGAAGAAAAGAAATAAACGGAAAAATTACATTCCACAGAAACGTGTAAATTCATTTACATAAATGTGAAGTGAAACTCTCCTCTCTGTCACATGCTCTGTAGCTTGTGTTTTTTCTTTTTAAATGCATAACACCCCTTGTCAGCATCACAAACAGTAATAATTAACTTTTATTTTCTAGTAGAACTCAAAGATTGGAGCCACTCCTCAGGTGATTTGTGCTCAGTTAGACTGTGATGAGGTCAAGGTCTCTGTTGGACCTCTAAAAAAAACTTGAGCATGAGGAAACTTGAGGAGCTCAGACTCTGTGTTGCGTTCACTTACCTTGTGGTCCTCTCCGTGATGCACTCATGCACAGGTAAATCCAACACATCACTAGCTCTCTGATAGTTTAAATGAACCCTACCTTCCGAACAAGACAGACTTTATTTCTTTTCCAGGTCAGTCTGATGTGATTGGTCCGTCTCAACCAATCGTGGCTTTCGTCGGTGCTGACGTCGTGTTGCCGTGTCTCCTGCAGCCCGCCATCGATGCCTCTGATATGACTGTGGAGTGGTCCAGGCCTGATCTGCACCCCAGGTTCATCCTGGTGTGGCGTGACACCCAGGATCTGCAGTTTAAAAAACATCCGTCCTTCCATGACAGGACGTCTCTGTTCACCCACGTACTGAAGCAGGGAAACATCTCACTAAAGCTGTCCTCAGTGAAACCTTCAGACCAGGGGACGTACAGGTGCTTTGTTCCAGAGATGAACCGACACGCCTCAGCTCAGCTTGTTGTAGGTGAGTGAAACGTGATGTCTTCAAAGTGCTTTTATGGTTGGGGTTCTCCCAGGAGGTTGGTTGGGGTGGTTATGGCCCAGCGGGTTGTCCACGGTAGAGCAGGTTGTCCACGAACCACAGGGTTAGTAGTTTGATCCTGAAGTGTGAACCCCCAGTTGCTCTCTGCGTGTAGCACAGGTGTAAGTGAATGGGTCGATGTGTCTGTGACTGTAAAGCTCTTTGAATACCAAAAAGTAGAAAGGTGCAATATGAAAACAAGGTGTTCATGTTTTGTCATTTTCTACCTCATCAGTCTGGCATGTGTAAACTCAAACTGTACAAATGTCTGCACCACCAAACCTTTCCAATTCTTCATTGATCCAAAACAATCAACTGATGAATTGGAAAGATAGAGAAGCAGCCGTAAATTAAAGCAGAAATACGTAACAACCAAGAGGACCAATCACAGCAATTGTGGTGATCGTCCCTATGTTCCCCCGCTTTATATGTGACTGGGGAACATAGGACCGCTATGGTTATGGTTATGGTTATGATACTTCCTGCTTTGCTTGAGTGCAGACGCTTCACCCCTCTGCTCTCCGCTCTACTTTCTTTTTTTCCTCCATTGCAATCCTTTCCTTTTGCAAATATTTTTATGGAAAGCAGGTCCTTTTCCTGCTTTGGCTGCCAACGAAGGCGGTCGAATTTTTCTTCCCTCTCCTCTCCCTTATCTTCCCTGCTTTGCTACTCTCGTCTCGTCTGTCTACTGTCTATACTTTTGAGAGACTCTCTCTGCACTGCTCTCCAAGCTACAAAAAAAAAAAACATGGAATTGATTAGCTGGTCTCTAAACACTGTTGACACAATTTTTTTCGTCAAGAAGCCTGGCCTTGGTGGGAGCCGTATTGCCCTGTTGAAACATTCGCAGCTGGCTACATGATGGATGCGTGGGAGAGGTGATGGGTTAGTGTCTAGCGGCTCTTTCCGCGGAATTGAAGACATCTGTCTATTTGGAACCACGATCATATGTCTTTTGCAGATTGGATTAGGCATTGCCCTGATTTATTGAGGAAATCAAAGAACGGTGACAGCTGTCCAAAGCCCCATAAAGCTGCCCAACATGATTGGACCAGTGGGCAGAGCTGTTGGCACTCAGACTGTGGCTATCGACCACAAATTCACAAAAACATCATGGAGGAGCTTTCGGCTTTGCAAAGGAAAAGGTATCGATTAGGAGACCAGAATGGACAAACAGAGTATTCGTGCAAAAGAATGCGTCTACTCACACCAAGACCAAACAATTCCCAATCTTATCTGGTTTGGTGCCCTCACCCAGCACTGGCCTTCCCTGAAGATCACTGCAGTGAGACGCTCTTGCATTCCTCCCCCACTTCCCACGGACACCTGCTGATAGTTGACTCTGTTTGGGACCCGATCAAGGTTGTCGCACCAAGATTGTGATTCTAGGCGAAGCGGCTCTCCAGGGCTACACATACACACACATATGGACAGATATGCAACCACACCCTGTACCCCCATCCAACGTCTTTTCCACTTTTTACCACCAGTGACGAGCGGTGCCGGGATGCGCCGTAGTTGTCTGTAGAACGGATGGCCGTTTGTTTGCACTGGGTCATTATGCAGGTTACTCCATCACCACATAAAGCCCCACCCCCAAACAGTGTTGTTTTTGGCAGCCATTTTAGATTTAGTCTTAGTCTTTTGGATGAAATGCTTTTAGTTTCAGTCAAATTTTTTGTCACTTTTATATGTGACAGTTGTAGTCGACGAAAATTCAGAAAGGTTTTAGTCAGTTTTAGAAAAAAAGAGAGAAAGTACTTGTACTTTAATAAATGAATTTAGGTCAATAAGTGATGGAATTTGGAATCAAGGCTGACAGGTTTTATCAAGCGTTGCAATTCATAAAACAACAGTTATCCTTAATGCTTTTGTATGATAACCAGATTCCTACTAGATTTAAAGCTCTAGTATAGACTTTCCCATTGATGGAGATGAAATGCTGCCGTGTTGTACTTCATTGCTGTGGGAAAGAAACCTTTTATCTCCATTTTTTCAACGTGTGTTTTTCTCATGAATTGATGCCCACTGCATCATACAAGAGTGTCCCACAAAAGTTGTGAAAATAGACGATCTACAAGATCAACACGTTGCAACACACTGTGAGTTTGTAGATGGGCTATTTTCAATTACGATAATAAAGGAATGGTTTTAGAGATATGATGTTTCCACACAACAGCAAATACTTTCCGATCTACTAAAGATTATGTATTACACAAAGAGGTACCAGTGGAATCAATGTTCATTAGCAAAAACAGTCTGACTTTGGCAATTTCTGAGAATTTGCTAAAGTTAAATAAACATACACATATCCAAAATATGAGCAATGGATGAGGAACACATATGCTCAACTTGACCTTGTCTACCAGACCAGATCATACTGTCATTGGATATAAACATGGCTAAACATGCTGCTAGCGTTACATTAGCTACAGAAGTGTGTTGTTCATTAAGACACATGTGAAACAGCAACAGGTCTGAAATGCTACATTTTCCTCCATGTTTCAGTTACTTGGACATGGGTCCATATGACAACATGTTATACTCACCTGGCAAAAAATCCCTGCATGTTCTACACATGACAGTAACAGCAATGAATGACATAACCAAGCTAACTTTAGCCTGATGTTAGCAGCCCATTTGTGGCAGAACTTATGTGGAAAACCTTAAGTTTACTATGAAATTCATCACAAGCTGATTGTCGGAGAGTCGAGTAACATTGTATAGCAACAATGAATTAATAAACTCAATTGTGTGTCTGTGTGTGGGACTAGTGACCAACTGACTGGTTGCAGGCGTGTTGTGCAGAATGTGCGCTGTATGTGGTGGGCGTGACCAATCAAAGATAAGATGCAGCAGCACTGCTGATACTTTTTAGCTTTTGACAGACAGATTACACACACAATAGGAATAGTAATAGGAATGTCATGCATTTTGAACGTCTGGCAGATCACCCACTAACATTTACAACTAGTTTCGTCTCGTCAACAAAAACTCACACACGTCTCGTCATTTTTTAATCATCAAAGAGTCATGTTTAACTTGTCATCATCTCGTTATCGTCATGATAAATAAAGCCGAAACAATTTCGTCATTGTCATCATTGACGAAAAACAATCTGATTGGCCCAGCAGCATTAATCTAGCCACGCAAACAGCCATTTCAGTTCCACACATAGGTAAACAGCCCTGTGGGGAGCCCACGTGAGGTTGTTGTTGAATGAATGAATGAAAAGAGAATTAGCTATGTTGAGTTACGTACATTAGCCAAGCTAGCTGACCTGTGCAGATCAGTCATTGAGAATCTCTCTGGAGCCTCACTTCCCAAACTGTAGACAGAAACAGAAATGGAGGAGATAGAGTGTCAGGCACAACTGCAATACAATAAGTATCTACAGAGGAAAATGCATTATTTAATTCAGGATAGAGTTTATTCTTTATTGTTAATTTAAGCTCGACCACATTTTTTGAAACAAGAAGTGTATAATCCACCCCCTGCACAGCATCACCCTCTGGTGGAGCCATGTCACAACTGCCCCTAATACAAAGACACCATTGCTCCCAGGTTATGTGGGAATTTCATGATACTGTCAACAAGCTTTCAAAAACCTCTCATTTGTAGGTGCTGCCTCCTCACCTGTAATCCTGATGTTCAACAACATCACCAGTGAAGGAAGAGCAGGAGGAGGAGTAGTAGGAGGAGTGGTGTTACAGTGTGAATCCAGAGGCTGGTATCCAGAGCCTGAGGTGTTGTGGCTGGACGCTGAGGGAAACCTGCTCTCTGCTGGACCTCCAGAGACAGTCAGAGGTCCTGATGATCTCTATACTGTCAGCAGCAGAGTGACTGTGGACAAGAGACACAACAACAGCTTCACCTGTAGAGTCCAACAGAACAACACCCACCAGACCAGAGAGGCTCACATACATGTTCCAGGTAGAACACGCTTAGAGAACGGACCATGACATGATTCTAGTTTGAGACAGTTTGTGTGTGATTGTGTAGAAATGTCATGTAACTCTGTGTGTTTTCATTTCAGATGATTTCTTCTTCTCCTCATCCAGTTCTGCTGATGGGATGATGGGAAGAACAGTTCCAGTTCTTCCCATCATCACTGGTTTGGCTGTTAGCTTAGCTGTTAGCATCATGGTTATTTTTGCAGGTGTCTTCTTTGTGTGGAGACAAAATAGAACCAGTAAGTTACAGATGAGTCACCACATTAATGATGTAAAACACCAGCAAACGTCTTTTCTAGTTGAATTCAGCTGCTTTGATTTTACACAGAAACCAAGAAAAGATCCAGAGATGAAGCTGAAAGAGGAGAAAAGCTCCTGGCAGAGGAAACGGTGAAGATGAAGCTTTTAGAAGAAACTAAAGATGTAAGAGACAAGAAGTAAAAGATTAAACCTGCTGACTGATCATCATCCATCAGTCTGTCTGACATTTCTCCACTTCCTTCCATTTGTCAAAGTGGCGCCAGTATCCCGGTGAAACGGGTGGTGCCATCATGTTTAAGTTTTGATCCAGAGTCTCATCAGTATTTTCTGAGACCGGAGCCATGTTATCAATGACCCATCAACATTTCCTTTACACTCTCTGGTGACGTCTGCTCTACCTCCACTAGTTACAAAGATTATTACACTACATTGATTTGTATATTTTCCTGGTAGTTTAGTGTTTAAGTTTGGCACCAGGAGAAGCTCCACATGTTTTGACTTCAATTTAAAGGAGTTGTCATCGCGTCCACTTTTTGTACAGTCTATGATGTGAAAACACTGACACCTTCAGACTCAACAGTGACTTTTGCTCCATCTACTGATGAAATGATAAAACTGCATTTAGTATTTTGAAGGGGGTTGTTTCAGTGCTGTGTTTTTGTGGAAACCAAAGTCTTTTAATTCCACAATAAGGAAGTAGTTTAGAACCAAATCATTTTGTCATCTTCCTCAATCAAAGTAAATGTTTCTCATCATGTCTCTTTATGTGACTTCACTGTCAGTGGGAGAAGAAGCTCAAAGAGGAGGAGAAGAAAAGAGAAAGAGCTGAGGAAGAAGTGGAGACGCTGAAGAGGAAACTGGAAACTGAGGTGCTTCACGAATAAAGTCTGAATGATTGAGAGATAGAACATGAAGCTGACTGATGTGAAAGGACTAATCTGTGGATGTCGTCTCCTCCCAAACCTGAACAAACACAGAACAGCAGCAGCTCAGACAGTCAGGAGACGTCAGGAGACATCACTGTGGTCATTAATGGCAAGACCAAATATATAAGTCTACAAAACGAGTCTGATCAGGTGATGTTGCTTTAAGAGACAAAATCTATTTTCTTTATTTTTTTCATAGAAAATATAGATTCAACAGATTTAATAGACACCAACATTCATTTGTTCCTGCCTCTGTGTCTCATTCTTCTTGTGTTTCATTTCCGTCCTGCAGGACAAACCACTGGAAGGACATCAGTTAAAAGTCCAGATCAACAATAGTGAACCCATCACATACACATTTGATCCATCAGTGGAAGTCAAGGCTGGAAACTCTGTTACTGTGAGTCTTTGTAGATGTTTCACTGATGTTGTTGTATTTTTCATTTTCTTACTTTTCCTTCAGTTTTTCTAATTATTATTTTCTGACTTGTGACTCTGTGACCTTTGGATTTACCACATTTACAGATATGCCATCCAGACTATGACCAGCGTTATGTTCTACCTGGTGAACTGGTCTGGGAGGACCTTAAGGCCTGGAGGTCTGGAGACAGAGTCCAGGTCTCTCTGCAGTGAAATAAGTTCAATAAAGTTCAGTAATCCAGCAAACAGCAACATTATAGATGAGAAACAGCACGACTCAGATCTTCCTGCAGAAACCACACACTGCAGAGAAAGTCTCTGGAAACACTTGGCTCCATTTTATTGGATTGGTCAAGTTTGATGTGAACGTTGGTTTGTTTAAAGACTTTTACAGGATGACGTCAGTGTTTTAGATTCTATGTAACAAGTCTCCTTGTTTCCTCGAATTAACAGATGAAAATAGCAGTTAATATATGGATGTAAATGTCAACTCTTATTTTGAAAAACCTACATGTGTTGATTTTTTTTTTTTTTAAATAAAGAATGTACTTTTGTATTTATTGACTGGTATTTGTGCATTTTATTCAACTTTGTAGCAGAAATATGTGAGATTCTGCTGATAAGTGATTAAAGCTTCCACATCAATAATTGATCCACTTGGTAGTAACGTTTTTTATTCTTTAGTATTTCTGGCTGCTTCTCCATCTCAGCATTTTCAAATCAACTCTTTTGGATCAATAAAGATGACACATTGAAGAACATGAAATAAATGTTAAATTTCTAGAAATGCTCCATGGGTAACATGTTTACATCCCAAACAAACTTCTCTGGGGACAAATTGCAATGGAGCTAAGTCCACCCATTCTCTAAGTGTTCATTCACACATGAGTCATGGTTCTGAAAATGGGAGAATGAATCCCTCAAATGGGTTACTTTAGTTCTGGTCTGAACAAGGTAATCTTATGACTCGTCTTGAGGGCTGCAAAATGAAATGGGTTACAAAAATAACATGATGTGTCACTATAAAGGTAAACTACAAGGTGAAACATGGTGAACACTTGTAGCCTTAAGGCTGCTATATACAGGAGGAGCATGAAGTTCATTGGTTCATTTGTGATTTCTCTCAGCTTGTTCTCAACACATCAACCACTCTTTGATTAGTCAGAAACTTTAAGTGGCTACGGTTAATGCAGAACATGGAAATGCTAGTGGCCACTCTGTTAGTTTTCACATGCTGTAGGTACATCTAAAAAAAAAATAGAATATTGTGAAAAAGTTCAATATTTTTTGTCAGTCACTTCAGAAAGTGAAACTCATATATTGTCTAGATAGATTCACTCCATTTTAACATGGAGATAAATATTTCAAGCCTTTATTTCTTGTAATTTTCATGTTTATGTCTTACAGATGACGAAACCCAAAACTCAGTTTCTCAAAAAATTAGAATAAAAAATTAGAATAAAACACAAATGTCAGGCTACTGAAAAGTATGTTCATTTTTATGCACTCAGTACTAGTTTGAGCCTCGTTTTGCATGAATTACTGCATCAGTGTGGTGTGGTATGGAAGTGATCATCTTGCGGCTCTGCTGAGATGTAATGGAAGCCCAGATTGTTTTGATAGCAGCCTTCAGGTCATCTGCATTGTAGGGTCTGGTGTCTCTAACCTTCCTCTTGACAATAGTTCATAAATTCTCTATGGGGTTCAGGTCAGGTGAGTTTGCTGGCCAATCAAGCAGAGTGACACCATGGTCACTGAACCAGCTGTTGGTACCTTTGGCAATGTGGACAGGTTCCAAAGTCCTGCTGGAAAATGAAATCAGCATCTACATGAA